>NC_059281.1:12544901-12584901 GCF_017591435.1 Portunus trituberculatus
TAATATGATTCTAATTTCCATTCCCACTTCTCTTAATATCACCCAAACTTATCTTGACGTATCACTAATACCACCACCACCACCACCACCACCACCACCACCACTTCCAACAACAACAACAACAAGCTTATCTATCAATCAGTAGGAGGAATTTAGCATTAGACTCACTCTCCACTCCCTCTTACTCTCCCTCTCTCGCAGTTCTCACCTTTAAATGGTTAATCGGTGCCTTGGTTTTCTGAGCACGCGTTAGTCACATTGAGGGGAGGGAGCGGCGGCGGCGTTATAAACCTGACGACTGATAAGGACAGAGAGGAACAATAACACTTAATGAGTCACAAATCGCAGCACTGTGCAAGGTCAGAGAAGGAAGGGAGAGAGAGAGGGAGGAGGTAAGGAGAGAAACACAGATACATATACTGGGATACATATAAACACAGTCAAATGCAAACACACACACTCATAACCAAACAGCAACATCCAATATCTGCATGACACACACACAAATAAAAAAAAAAAAAAAAAAAAAAATCCACGACAAACACAAACACAATCTACTTTTTTCTCTATACAAATGTCCCTAGTTTCCCAAATGCTTGTTAAAATGTCCCGATCATTTCTAAATTCTATAGTTTTTTTTTTTTCAATATATGTTCCCAGTTTTCCTCTTAAGTTTCATACAGCATTCCCATCTTACCTATTCATTTCTAGTTTCCTAAATACCCCCTGTTTTTCCCAATAACTTCCTGATTTTCTAGTTCCTACATTATTCCACAGCTTAATTTAACATGCCGAAAACTCCCCAAAATATTCTAAAACTTCCAAATATCCAAACACCTCGAAACATTAATTCCCACTCCCAATATCCCAATACACACTGACCAGCACCCAACACAACCTAATCCCAGAGCACCAAATCCCCCAGGAGCAGAAGCAGCGGGGATAAACCTAAGTCATCAGTACGTGTCCGTGTGTCCATGGCGTCCGTGGAATATCACGTACATGGCGGTGGTTCGGCCCTTGTTACCAGCGGCTCACGTCAGACCCGCAGCAGGCAACACAGAAGGGCCTTGAAACTCTAAAGTGCCATGAATCAAACAGGTGAAGTGCGGGATGCGTCTGTGTGTGTGCTTAGAGGAGGGTACGATGAGCGGGAAACTGGTCTGGTCTTGTCTGGTAGAGTTTGGCAGGCTTTGCTTTGGTCTGAGTTGTTGGTCTGGTCTGGTCTCGGCTTGTCTGGTTTAGTTTGGCAGGTCTGATATGTTTTTTTTTTTTGAGAGTAAAGGTGAGGGTTCTGAGGGGGAAGGAAGGGGTGAGGTGACAGAGAGTTTGGTGTGTGTTGGGCGGAAGTGAGGGAGTGCGTGGGTGTTGATGAATTGAGTGTGGAGAGGTGAACGTGTATGTGTGTGTATAATGAGTGTGCGAGCGTGATAATGAGTATAAGACTAGGCTGAGGTTTGTGGGTGAGGCGTGAATCAGTAAGGGATGAGTAAGACAACTGATACTGAATTATTTTATGTAAGTTTATAAAAAAAATGAGTGAATAACGATGAAACTTGGTGAGTGAGTGTGAAAATAATGGTGAAAAAACAGGATGAGTAAGAATAAGTATGTGGTTAATAACATGATAAAACTAAAGACTGAGAATGGAAATAAAAAAAACGAGTGAATAGGAATAATTACTAGTGAAAAAAAAAACTTGATGAATAATGAAAAAAAAGAGAAATAAGGGCGAAAACTGCCGGAACAATACAAACTGAGTAAACAAGACAAAACAAAGCGTGTAAATACGAACAACAAACTGCACATATCAACAATAAAAAAGATACACAAACATGAAAAAAAAGTTAGTCACACGCACCCAACTCTGAACCCTGAAAAGAAAGGAAAAAAGGCTGCAGAGAATCAAGTAAAGAAAATAACAATAGAATACCAAAAAAGATCAACAGGCATTGCAGGTGAGGCCAGACCAAGGCAAGATAATTCCAGCTGATATAATGTCGAGAGAAAAGAGCCAAATACCTGAATATATATCTATGAAGAGAGGGCAGGAATAGCAGGAGACACCTCACTCCCTTACCTCATGATTTCGTGTGGTGGCATGGGACGGTGATCACGAGGGACGCGTCTGATGAGGAGGAAAGAGGGGGAAACTATTAGCAGGCAATCCAGTGCATAACAAAGGGATCTCATAACTATTTCTACACCTCACGTCAATTCCATGCTTGTCTATTACACCTGCCACTCACCTGACGTCCCTCACCCCTGCTTATGTGACTCACCTGTGTAGCTTCATCAGTTAACCTTACTTGACCTGTTAATGTGTCAGGTGTTGAGTCCTTGGGTAATTTTTTTTCTTGTTTTTCTTATTTTGTGAAGGAAAAGTTGAAGATGAGATGATTTTAGATTTGAGGTTAATTTCTCAGTAGGAGGAGGAGGAGGAGGAGGAGGAGGAGGAGGAGGAGGAGGAGGAGGAGGAGGAGGCGAAGAAAATGAAGGACGGGAAAAAGTGATGTCTTGAATTTATAGCGGTGTAGAGAGAGAGAGAGAGAGAGAGAGAGAGAGAGAGAGAGAGAGAGAGAGAGAGAGAGAGAGAGAGAGAGAGAGAGAGAGAGAGAGAGAGAGAGAGAGAGAGAGAGAGAGAGAGAGAGAGGGGCTAAGCTAACTTTCATCCACTTCTCAGGAGCGCAATTAAAAAAATAAACAAAGCTTTGATATTATGAGGGAATGTGTAGTAAAGACCTCTCTCTCTCTCTCTCTCTCTCTCTCTCTCTCCTTCAGAATTTCATTACGTGTGTGTGTTTGTTTCTCTGGGAGGGGTAATATCGCGAGAGAGAGAGAGAGAGAGAGAGAGAGAGAGAGAGAGAGAGAGAGAGAGAGAGAGAGAGAGAGAGAGAGAGTGGAGTGATCTTGAGAGGTGCGGTATTGCTGCTTTCAGCTAATCTCTCTCTCTCTCTCTCTCTCTCTCTCTCTCTCTCTCTCTCTCTCTCTGTGTGTCTCATCACCATCCGTAATGCTTTAGCAATTAGGACAAGTGAAGTGATTCCTGCCTCTATTGCTATCAACACCACCACCACCACCGCCGTCACCACCACCACCACCACCACCACCACCACCACCACCACCACCAGCAGGATAGCATGAGTGGTCGCCCTTCTCAAGATCCTCGCGTGCTGTCATTCCGTGCGCGTGTCTGTGAGGTTGAAAGTATTACATGATGAGCTGCGTTCTCCTTCGTGCCTTGGTGGTGGTGGTGGTGGTGGTGGTACTTTTTATTAATATTGTACTTTTGTTGGTGTGGTGGTGATATTGCTATTATTATTAATTCTACTGCTTCTTAATTACTTCTGCTGGTTTTCTTATTGCTAGAAGGAAAAAAGAAGGAGTAGAAAAGGAGAGGAGTGAGGAGAGCAATAACAAAATAACAATATAACAATAGTGATAACACCACCACCACGCTCTAAAAAAAAAAAAAAAAAAAAGAACACCACAACATCAAAAGTAGAACCGAAACACCACAACACCATATCAAGAATTCAACACCACCACCACCACCACCACCACCACTACATGACCCTAACCAGCAGTATCTCATCGCAATTAACCTCCTTCCTCACATCAGTAGGTCTCTCGTCACCAAATCACTACTGGTACACTGCCTCGCCCCTCCTCCTCCTCCTCCTCCTCCTCCTCCTCCTCCACCACCACCACCACCAGACATGCGCCTCTGTACCTCCGCCGCCGCCGCCAGAGACCCTCGGCACTCACTGCTGCGACACGAACGCGGACGGACTGACACCACGCCTCTCTCTCTCTCTCCCGGACTAGAGAGCGAGAGGGAGAGAGACACAAAAACAACACACGAATAAATGCGAAACAGAAAACCACGATACTGAGAGAAAAAAAAAAAGAGAGGGAAAAATAGAAACTGTGCAATACTTTAGTAAACTGCAAGGAAAAGTTTTGGAGAGAAAAAAAAAGAAGGGAAAAAAGTTATAAGAGAACTTTACGAGATATTACAAGGAAGTTATTCACGTGTATTAAACAACTGAGTCTTGGTGATTGGAGGGAGTGTCGGCCAGGATTGGTTAGACTCGTGCTCCCGTGGCCCAGTGTCCCGGTGCCCGCGTGTCTCGTGCCCCGCTGGGAGTTACAAGGGAGTGGTTGGACGTGAGGCGAACAGGCCGCGGGGTGATGGGCGGCGCGGGCGTGAGTGTGTCAGGAGGTCACTGAGCCTTGGTGACCCGTGAACATGATCCGCGACGCCCTCCCGAGACTCATCCTCCTGCTGCTGCTCCTTCTGCTGCTGCTGTGTCCCTCCCCCGCTCCAGGTAAACACTGCGCTTCACTGCTACTATTGCTGCTACTCCTTAAACACATGACCTTTACTGAGGTGCTAAGCTCGTGTGTCAGTTTTCAGCTGTCAAAAAGTCAAGGACGTGCAGCAACACACACACACACACACACACACACACACACACACACACACACACACACACAATCACTGTGCTTACCTAGACGTGGCGAGGCAAGGACCACAAACACTCGAGCACTCAATCCTTCTCATGCCTGGACGCCTCTTTCAGTCAAACACGCCAAACACACTATTGGCCTCCCGTGCTCCTCTTCCCCTTTCTCCTCCTCCTTTCAGTCTTCTTCCTCTTCATCTCCACTAACGCAGTCACACCAAGTCAAAGGATAATAGGCTCAGTAATCAGACGAGTGCCGAGTCAATACGAGATTTTAAAGGGAGATTAGGTAAATTTATGTGGATATTATGCATGTGTTTCTCCCATACAGGACTGATAGCTTCTCGTGCCTTCCTATGCCCACTGACGATACATTGTTGATATATAAGGACAATAACCACACTTAGGCTTGTATTCTCAAACACTTCTCTGCTTCGCCTTCACTATTTCAAAAGACTTTATCTGAATTCACACAAGTTTTTCAAGGTGTTTACGGTTCTAGAGGCAGATTGATAAGATTTCTACATTATCAACCGGAGAAACACTTGAAAACCCCGCTTATCATCTTTCTACCCGTGGGAAAATAGTCGTGTGAGAGAGCAAAGCGTTTCTGAATACGGAACAAAGTATGACACTACACATAGCTACACTCTCCCTTAAAATAAACACTTACTCTCTTCCTTTCTTCACTACTCACTACACCCCCTCTCTCTCTCTCCACAACGCTAACAGAAAGGAGGATAAAAAGTGCATTTCGCGATTTTTCCCAGCCAGTGCGACGGCCGGCGAGCACGCGAGATCGGAGGGGAACGGGAGGGTACAGAACGAAGAGGTAATTGAATATACTCAGGGAAAAGGCAAATCCTCCGGCCCGTCACGAGTTGATTAGGGTAATGCGTTAATATTTGAAGGGACATGACGTGACTCATAACCTTTGCCACTCTAATGGGGTGTGTGTGTGTGTGTGTGTGTGTGTGTGTGTGTGTGTGTGTGTGTGTGTGTGTGTGTGTGTGTAATTCACCTCGGTCGCCTACTGGTCACCCAGCCAGTCTTCCCCATTACGGAGCGACCTCAGAGCTCATAGACCGATCTTCAGGTAGGACTGAGACCACATCAACACACAACACACACCGGGAAAGCGAGGCCACAACCCCTCGAGTTACATCCCGTACCTATTTACTGCTAGGTGTGTGTGTGTGTGTGTGTGTGTGTGTGTGTGTGTGTGTGTGTGTGTGTGTGTGTGTGTGTGTGTGTGTGTGTGTAATTTTATATTCTTTTGTACTTGTATTCTGAAATACCTTTTTGTTAATACACTGGGCAACTTATTAACTACGTAGCTGATTGAAATGCTGAGAGGAGTGAGTGAGTGAGTGAGTGAGGGAGATCAGATTAGAGTGAGTGAGTGTGTTCAAAACTTTATAGCACATCACTGCCTTTAAGTTTTTGTCAATAAAGAAACTACCTAATTAACCAACCATATTACTAACCGACAAACGAGCACACTAACCAACTAACAATTAACTAACAATCTCACTACCTTACCAACCCACGAATAAATGAACTAATTATTCAACTTAGCAATCAACTAACTAATGATTTAATTCACTAAACTAACTGCCTGACTACTTAACGAGCTAACCAACTTTGTGTATGTGTGTGTGTGTGTGTGTGTGTGTGTGTGTGTGTGTGTGTGTGTGTGTGTGTGTGTGTGTGTGTGTGTGTGTGTGTGTGTAGCCATGGACGATACATATTTCTTCGTGGTTCTTTATGAGAGGAAAAGTGAGAGGAGGAAGAGAGGGAAGGGAAGAGAAAAAGATTTAAACTAAGAGGAGGGAGAGTGAGGGGAAGGAGCAAGGGAGAAGGAGGAGGAGGAGGAGGAACAGACGAAGAAACACGAGTGTAAAGGGAACGATAAGAGGAAAAGAATGATGTTTGGAAAGAAAAGTAGCAAATAAAGAAAGAGACGAAAAACAAGAAGGATGATGAAGGAGAGAAGAGAGAGAGAAAGGCTGGATGGAGAGAAAGAGAATGTGGATTATTGAGAGTGGTGAAGAGTGTGAAGGATGGAAAAAAGTATGAGTGGAGGAGGGAAGTGGAGTGTTGTGGAGGTAATGAGAGGGAGGAAGGAGAGGTTTTAAAATATATATAGGCGAAAAGGTATTTTTTTCTGACCAGTATAGGATAAGGATAAAAAAGGAGAAAATCAGGCGAGGAGGAGAGGAGAGGAGAGGAGAGGAGAGGAGAGGAGAGGAGAGTAGAGAAGAGGAGGTAAAGGAGGTAAAAAGTAATTATCTGAATAAGGGAGAGAGAGAACCATACTTTTTTCAGATGGGGTAAGGGACATGGAGGAGGAAGAGAAGAAGAAAAGGAGAGAAAGAAGAGAGGAAAAGGAAGAGGTAAAAGATGGGAGAGATTACAGCTTAGCTAGAGAAGGAAGAAAGCTGAAATTTTTGGAGGGAGAAAAGGACATGGAGAAAGAGAAAGAGAAAGAGAGAGAGAGAGAGAGAGAGAGAGAGAGAGAGAGAGAGAGAGAGAGAGAGAGAGAGAGAGAGAGAGAGAGAGAGAGAGAGAGAGAGAGAGAGAGAGAGAGAGAGAGAGAGAGAGAGAAGCAAGTTTTTCTTCAGTAATTTATTTTTATCAGACCAGTGGAGCGTGCGGAGGAGAGAGAGAAATGCAGGAGGGAGATGAGGAGGAGTGGAGTGGCGTGGAGGTAATTCTCTCTGGCCTTCACTACCTCGGATTCCGGTGGTGGTGGTGGTGGTGGTGGTGGCGGCGAGGACAGAGGGACAACGCTGCCTGGCTATCCCTTCCCGGCAGTCCGCGCGGATTTGCACCCTAATTGGTCGAGTTACTGCTCCAATTACTATTATACTATACTGCGCCCGCTGCACCTCCTCCTCCTATTCCTCCTACTCCACCACCTGCTCCTGCTTCTCCTACTGCTGCTGCTGCTCTGATGGCACTGCTAGACCATTATTCCGCTGATTGATGGGTATTGCTGCTGACCTTGCTACTACTAGTACTACTACTACTACTACTACTAGTATTGCTCCTACTATTATTACTGTCGCTAAAACAATAGTAAAAATAATAACAATAATAATAACAATAGAACAAGTGCTTTTGTTATTGTATTGTCACTATTACAATAACTACAATAACGATAAGTGAACTGCACTGTAACAATGAATAAATGAATGAAAGCGATGCTCACACACACACACACACACACACACACAATGGAGTCTGTAGTCAGCGAAGCAACAGGGACAAGCGGTGGCGGCGGCGGCGGTGTTTTAGAGTGGCAAACAACACAAGGCAAACTTTACCCTGCGTCGCGAACATTAAGAGAAGACAACATGAGGCACGACGAAACACAACACGACAAAACACGACGACGAGACGGAAACACGAGAACGAAATACGCGAATACAAACTCAACGCAAAATCAACACCAGGGAGACATACAGACAGACATACACGTGACGGACGGTTCTTGTAGCGCCACACACGCCTCGCCACGCCGTCACACTATTGTTACGCCGGCGCGGTGGACACAAGCGGAGTGGCGGTCACAGGAGGACGTTCCCCCAAACAAGCAACACTTCCCAGAGTCCCGATTCTTCGTCACAACCCAAGTGGAACGAAGCCATTTGCATTTGAACTAACCTGCCTCCTCCTCCTCTCCTCCACTCAAGATGGCCCCCTCTCCCCGCTGCCTCCCCCGTCCACTCGTGTCCAATCTGTCTCGCGTATCCTCCTTCTCTCTTCCTCCTCATTCTTCTTCTTCTCCTCTTCTTCCGATATACAAGTGCTTCTGGCCTCTCACACTCTATCCCACGTCCTCCTCCTTTCTTCCTCTCCTCCTCTTTTCTTCCAGCCAGAAAAGCCCCGTAGCTCCTCCCCCTCCCCATCCTCCTCCTCCTCCTCCTCCTCCAGCACTTTGTTCCTCACTCCCCTTCAGCTACTCATAGTCTCCACCGCCTTCACGAGCCTTTTAATATTCAGACTTCAAAAAATTGCCCTCCAGAGTCTTCAGAATTTCAGCCCCTTGCGTCTCCAGAAATTTGTCAATCTACGGAAATCTTTCAGAAAATCTCGGCTATATATAGAAACTGTTGGGAAATCGCTCGTCTCCCCATGCCTCCCTCTCCTTTCCTCCCTCCCTCCCTCCTTCCTCTCTGGTCTTCCCTTGTATTTTTCCTTCTCTTTCTTCTCTTCATTCCAGTCACTCACAATGCATCTCTCTCTCTCTCTCTCTCTCTCTCTCTCTCTCTCTCTGCATCTCTTCAAACACAAGCGTTTCCTTCGTCCGTCCTTACTCTCCTCTTCATTCCTCTTCTATTACCCTTAGTCTCTCTCTCTCTCTCTCTCTCTCTCTCTCTCTCTCTCTCTCTCTCTCTCTCTCTCTCTCTCTCTCTCTCTCTCTCTTCCTATCTCCGCAATCTCACACCAGTCTCTCCTGCCTAACTCTCACTCCAGTCTCTCTTCTCCTCTGACTGCTTCTCCCAGCAAGACCCAGCAAGACAGTCCCGGGGGAAGGGCGAGGCGATGTGAGAGGCGTTGTCCCAGGAGCCTCTTCGTCAGAGCAGCGGAAGCAAAAGTTGAAGGCCATTACACGAAGGAGCGAGAGCGAGAGAGAGAGAGAGAGAGAGAGAGAGAGAGAGAGAGAGAGAGAGAGAGAGAGAGTCTGAGTTGTGATAGTGTTGTGATTATTTTCCCGGTGGTGGTGGTGGTTTAAGTACGACTCCATTGCAATATATAACAAGATGGTGGTTAGGTTGTTAACAAGGAGGAGGAGGAGGAGGAGGAGGAGGAGGAGGAGGAGGAGGAGGAGGAGGAGGAGGAGGAGGAGGAGGAGTGGTAAAATAGCAAAAGCAAAAGAAAATGAAATGAAAGGAGGAAGAGAGCAAAATAAAATAAAGGAAAGGAAAAAAATGAAAATAAACAGGAGGAGGAGAAGGAAAGAGGAGGAAGATACGGGAAAAGAAACTAAAAGAGGAGGGAAGGAAGGAAAGAAGAGAAAAAGAGGGCAATGAATGTAAAGACGAGTAACAAAATAGACGTTGATATTTAAACAAGAGGCGGAAAAGGAAAAGGAAAAAAAAAAGAGGAGGAGGAGGAAGAAGATGAAAAAGAAAAAAGAAGAAGAAACGAAAGGAAAAGAATGAGTACACGGAGAAAAACAGTAAAAGAAAAAAAAAACAAGGAAAAAAAGAAAACAAGAAAACCATGAAAAAAGAACAAAAAGTAAATAACAAAACAAGAACAATGAAATACAGTGAACCCAAAACAAACCACACGCTACACCACCACCACCACCACCTCCAGCACCACCACCACCACCACCACCACCACCACCTCCAGCACCACCACCACCACACAACTGGCTATCTGGTACAAGCCCCGCCGCGCCTCTCTTAACCAGGAGCCGGGAATCGATGCCCGTGACTCCCACTAGGCTGCGGCGCGTGTTGCAATTAAATACTTCCTCCCCCAACACCACCAGCAACACCAGTACAGCGTCCCCTCTTCATCCCTCGTGTCTTCGTCAGTATTTTAGTTTCCCTCTCTACTTCATTTTCCCTCTTTTTTTCCCTGTTTCTTTCTCTCTCTTTCTTTAGCTGTGTTTCTTCGTCTCCTTTCCGCTTTTTTCTGATTTTTTTTCCTCTTCCCTATTCTCTCCTTCATCAGTAGCGTTATTTTTTTCCCCTCTCTTCTTCACTTTGCTTCCTCTTCCTAGTTCATTCCTTCGTCAGTCCTTTTTCTCTTCATTTTCTGCTTCTCCACACACTCTCTCTCTCTTTTACTATCCCTCCTTTCCTTTGCCTTCGTGGTGCTTCGCTTTTCCACTTCCTGACTTCCTCTCCCCCCCTGCAACTCCCCTCACCAAACTTGCTTCCCTTCCCCTCGCCCCTCTCTCCTTCTCGACCTCTTCACCTAGCGGCTAACCCCTCATCCTCCCCTTCCCCCGTGCATCCCCAAGTGACGAGCGCAGTCTGATGAGGTTTTGGTGAAAATTTACTTGACTTCGCACAAGATTTCGCCTCTCTGGAAGCCGCGACCTTAGAGATTTGTTGGAATTACTGGAAAGGAAACGAAAGCTAGTCTTCTTACTTTCTTTTAATTTCTTCCTATTTCTCTCTCTCTCTCTCTCTCTCTCTCTTTCATTGATACAGTTCGTTAGAAGTGTAGGGAGTTTTCTACAGGTTAAAGGGCGTATGGTGAGTACTTCCTATCTTAAAACCTAACCCTATTGAATTATTTGTAACATTTAAAATAAATTCTAAAATGCAAAAACACTTATACTAATAGTTATACACTCTCTCTTGGTACGAAGGAATATTAATTGGTACGTGTATTTATTAGCTTGAGGTCAGTTGTGTCTTGTGGTTTTTCGCCTCTGGTCTCTCCCCCCCTCCCCCTCATCAAATATTCACGTTAAAACAAGGGACGACATTTTTATTTATAGTTATTTTATTCTTCCCCTTCTGAAGTGTTCCTAGAAAATCACATGGTCTGTTTTGTTGTTTGCTAGTTTATTTTGTTGTTGTGTTTGTAGTTTCTCATTAATTTTTGTCTTTTTTTATATTTGAGTTACAATCTCTCTCTCTCTCTCTCTCTCTCTCTCTCTACTGTTAAAACCATTGATATATTTTCCCGGAAAGAGAGAGAGAGAGAGAGAGAGAGAGAGAGAGAGAGAGAGAGAGAGAGAGAGAGAGAGAGAGAGTTCTTGGATCGATTCATTATATTTTCTGATATGACTTTTTCTTTCTATTTCGTCTATTGTTACACTGAACACTTTTAAACTGACCATAAAAACAGAGAGAGAGAGAGAGAGAGAGAGAGAGAGAGAGAGAGAGAGAGAGAGAGAGAGAGAGAGAGAAAATAAAAATGTTCCTGGATCTATTTATTCATTGTACTTTTGATGCAAAGATTGATTTTTTTTTACTTTTTTTCACTATTTTATTTACTGTTATACCAGCGCGTTTGGACTCGTAATTTATTTCATACTTTATTGTACCTTTCCGGGAACACGTTTGGACAGCAAAAAAAAAAAAAAAAAAAAAAAAAAAAAAAAAAAAAAGCATTCCTTTGATATCATGACTTTCTCTCTCTCTCTTTTTTTTTTTTCAATTTTCCATCGTCTCCTATCAAGTGTCTCGCTGCGCCTTCCAAGAACACATCTCGAGGTTGTTATGCAAGTTAAGGAAAGAAAATTACATTATCTGCTAAATTCGTTGCACGTTCATATATTCTTAGTCTTACTCTCGTATTTTATTCTATCTACGTGTTTCACCTTTCCGGAACATGTCTGGGCTGAGCTGAGCATGAACAACAGAGAGAAATATGTAGGAAAGTGAAATGTTTTCCTACGTCCGCAAAATTATAAATATTCCAGGATAACACGATTCTATTTTACATTGTTCTTATTATTCTGTGTACTTCCTGTCTTCCCCCGAACATTTTCTGACTGTGCTTCGAATGTGGAAAAAAAATAAATAAAAGGTTTTCTGTGAAGTTTATTCTACTTTAAGAAATCATCACTAGAATAATTTAGTATCTTTCTTTTTTTTCCTTGTCCTCTAAACTTTATTACTCGACATTTAATTTCTTGGACAAAATTTAATCAAGGAACTAATGAAACTTTCCTTCTACATTGGAAACTAATTTTAATACATTTTCCTTATTTTATACTTCTTTTCCTTCACCTTTCACCAATTTCATCTTCGTTTTATTTCACTGTTCTACTCACTCATTGTTTTTCCATCTTCCCTAAATTTAATCCTCTCCTTATTTTTCTTATTCCCTGCTTTTCTTTTTATCTCCCGGAATGATTTTTTCTCCCATTTTCCGTGCTCACTCTTTATTAATCTGTCTCCCCATTGAATGGAAAGAAATCAGCTTCCTTCATTATACTGGACATATTTTTCAGATTTATTATGAGTAGAATTGCCTGTTCGATCCACACTCATCCATTAGTTACTCGTTCTTTTGTTCCTCTCCTCCTCCACTCAGTTTTTCGTTCTCCTTCTCCGGTATTCAGTAAAGCAGAATAGTGTTTCTCAGAAGCCATAAGCAACTTGGACTCTCCTCACTTATAATATGCTCTGAGTTCTCTTTCAGGTCTAAGCCTTTTGACCTGTTGATGATTTACTGACAGTGGCGACCAATTTAGTTTCAAAGTAGATCAGAGGACTTGGGTAAAGGAACACTGCCTGATACAGTAAGTGGGTAGGATGCGTAGTTCATCTCTTCATCGTCGTCATCACTGTCATCATTTCGTTCATCGTCCTTATTTTCTCCCATAAGTGGTTCGGGGTTTAAAGTTTTTCCATTTTTCTTTTCAATTTATGCAAACATACGCAATCTCTTCTATCATCATACTTGTCCTCCACACACACCGCGTAGTGTAGTGGTTATCACGCTCGACTCACAATCGAGAGGGCCGGGTTCGAGTCCCGATAAGCGGCGAGGCAAATGGGCAAGCCTCTTAATGTGTAGTCCCTGTTCACCTAGCAGTAAATAGGTACGGGATGTAACTCGAGGGTTTGTGGCCTCGCTTTCCCGGTGTGTGTTGTGTGTTGATGTGGTCTCTGTCCTACCCGAAGATCGGTCTATGAGTTCTGAGCTCGCTTCGTAATGGGGAAGACTGGCTGGGTGACCAGCAGGCGACTGAGGTGAATTATGAATTATGTGAATTACACACACACACGATCTCCAAGTCTTCTTCAGTCGTCCCTTTGGTTCCACGTGTGTATGGAGATTGGCCAAGTACAAGGAAAGAAAATAATAAGATAGAAATTGAGAGAAAGAAAATAAATAAATGAACTTAAAGTGGCTTAGAGGTCAAAGAAAACACACCAGGAAAAAAAACTTAAGATAGTCAATTTCGTTGTCTCCAAACTCTTTTGAAAACAATCCGAAGAGGAGGAGGAGGATCATAAACAAGCAAAGAAGTTAAGGGTTTACCAGCGAGTACGTTTTATAATACTGCAAGATCTGAGCGTACCCGGCGCGTCAGATATACTGGAGACGCTGCGAAGGAGGACATGCAGCAATGGGCGAGAGGAAAGGGTACACTAAACAATTTTCCCCGTCCTGGTCATACACCTCAGATGAATCATGTACCCTGGTCCTCCTCCTCTTCTTTCTCTTTTCCTTCCCCCTTTCCTTCTCCTTCTCTTGGAATTTCATGTCGTTTCGTGTTCCTTGATTGAAAACGCGACACTCAGAAGTAACCATATTGAAAAAAAAGGATAAAAAGGAAGGAAAGAATTTGAAAGTAATGCGTGTTTTCTCCTAACTTATTTCATGAAGTTTTGGAAGACACTGGTGGCGGTGGTAGCGATGACACGCACACACATACACACACACAAACACACATGCATACCACGAAACTACGAGAAAAGAGCCAAAAATGAGCTAAAATACAACCACCAAAACAAAAATACACATACTACTGCAAATAAGAGCGTGTACGTATGTATGTATGGCAGTGCAGGTAGAAGTGATGACACACACACACGTATACCAAAAAACCAAGAGAAATTAGCCAAAAAATCAGCTAAAACAGAACCACCAAATCAAAATATACATACCTTTGCAAATAGGAGCGTGTGCATGTATGTGTCTGTATGTAAGGTGGATTTCAGTGAACCTTTGCAAGAGGGGAGGTGGGAAGCAAGACTCAGCATTCCGTGTTCAGCGCACACTACATTCAATACCAGAGAGAGAGAGAGAGAGAGAGAGAGAGAGAGAGAGAGAGAGAGAGAGAGAGAGAGAGAGAGAGAGAGAGAGAGAGAGAGAGAGAGAGAGACTTAGCATCCTATTTTGATCTGGCAGCGAGAAACTTCACTGACTTTCGCGCCCTTTGATGTGGCTGCATGAAGGGCGAGAGAGAGAGAGAGAGAGAGAGAGAGAGAGAGAGAGAGAGAGAGAGAGAGATGTGAATTTGAATTTCTGCATCTCTCTCTCTCTCTCTCTCTCTCTCTCTCTCTCTCTCTCTCTCTCTCTCTCTCTCTCTCAACTATTTGCTTCTCCTAACGCCTGCATTGTATTCTATCTATCTCCTATATTGCCTATCATTTTTTATCTATTTTTTTTTCTTTCTCTGTATTTCATTTGTTCTCTCTCTCTCTCTCTCTCTCTCTCTCTCTTGTTCTTTCGTTCACCTTTATTCCTTTTTAATATGCACAGCGACACAACGACGTAAAAGAAAAGATGGAAAATAAAAATAAATAGTAAAAAAATAACGAAAGAAAATAAAAGAAGGTTAACGAAAATAAGAAAAGGAAGTAAAAAAAATAAGGAAAAGAATGAGAAACAGAATGGTAAAGAAGCAAAGAATGAGTAGAATAAAAGACGGAATACAAAAACAGGTTGACAGAGAAAGAAATAAAGAAGAGAGATAGAGAAAGAAAGAAAAAGAAACAAGAAAACACCAGAGATGCCACATAACATTCACACACACACACACACACACACACACACACACACACACACACACACACACACACACACACACAGATGCCACTCCGAATCTCTCTCTCTCTCTCTCTTATAGGTACTTGCATGTTTAAAATTATTTATGTTTATGAATGACAAGAAAAAAATACCATAAATATAAAGTAACAACTAGAGAGAGAGAGAGAGAGAGAGAGAGAGAGAGAGAGAGAGAGAGAGAGAGAGAGAGAGAGAGAGAGAGAGAGACTAATGACAGATATATAAGCATTTCACTATCATATTCAACCTGGATAGACCAATACTGCTATTCTCTCTCTCTCTCTCTCTCTCTCTCTCTCTCTCTCTCTTGCTTTCATCTTTTCCTGATCCTTTTCAATTTTATTTTCTCCTTCCTTCCTTCCTTCCTCTTTTCTCACCTTTTTCACTTTCTAGTATATTTTGCATCTCCTTGATTCTCTTTCCTCCCTATCATCCCTTCCTCCTCCACCTCTTCTTTTTTCTCCTCCTCCTCCTCCTCCTCCTCCTCCTCCTCCTCCTCCTCCTCCTCCTCCTGCTGCTACTTCTTCTTTCATATCCTCTTTTATCCTGTCCAGTCTCACTTCACCTCTCTCTCTCTCTCTCTCTCTCTCTCTCTCTCTCTCTCTCTCTCTCTCTCTCTCTCTCTCTTTCTCTGGTCCTCTTCCTTCTTTCCATAAAGTCTCGTTGTCTTTTACTGCTATTCTCCTCTTTCTCTAACTCCTCCATTCTCTCTTTCTATCTCCTGAAAGGTCTTTTTGTTAGTCCTTCCATACTTCTCTTCTTTGTTTCGCTTCTTCACTTTTGTTTCCATTCTCTCCTCCTCGTTCTTTCTTACGTTTTATTATTTATTGGTCTTTACATTTCTCTATTCTTTTTTTCTTCGTGTATGTGTGTATCTCTCTCCCTCTCTCTCTCTCTCTCTCTCTCTCTCTCTGTCGCCATTTTAAAAGTTTTCTATAATCTTTTTCCCATCTCAATCCATTCCTTCCTTTTCTCTATTATTAAATATATGAAACAGGGAAAGAAAAACGAAAAAGAGTGAAAAAAATAAACAAAGCACGTTTAAAACCATTGCTTTAACAACAACAACAACAGCAACAACAATAACAAGTGCAACTGTAACGATTACTACTACTACTACTACTACTACTACTATTACTACTGTTACTACTACTACTACTACTACTACGACTAGCATCATCTCCACGACCAATAATGATGATCGTAGTAGTAGTAGTAGTAAAAATAAGAAAGTAATAAAATAATAATGAAAATAATGACAATAATAATAATAATAATAATAATAATAATAACAATAATAATAATAATAATGTGGTCTTATGGCGAATTCCTTAATGGCATGGGAAACTTTGCAGGGAAAACTTCAATATTGGAGGGAAAAATGATAATAGTTGAAGAAAAGAGACAAAAAAAATAATGACAAAACTTGGAGAAAGAAGTGAAGAGAAAATGAAAAAAAAAGCAAAAAGAAAATAAAAAGATAAACAAAATTACGATAAGAAGTAAATATGGAAATAGAGAAGTCAGAAAAAAGGAAAAATATAAAAGTAAAAAAAATGTAAAAGAAAAAAAATTAATGCAAGTTGCTTATTTCTTAATTAAAAGCAGGATAATGAAAAGAAAGAAAGAGGGAGGATGAATGAAAAGTACTCACTCTCTCTCTCTCTCTCTCTCTCTCTCTCTCTCTCTCACTAAACTATCACCATCACCAAACATTCCCCTCCTAGTCCTCCTCTTCCTCCTCATTATCACCACCACCACCACCACCACCACTATAACTAACAATTGGGACACGTCACCATTAATTCCTAATCGTCACAATAATTAAATCGGCCAAACTTTATATATTTTTTTATAATTTCCTCTTTGCCTAATCCTAAATTGACCTCATCATGTGTAACTTTCCAATACTGGTAATAAAAATCTCTCTCTCTCTCTCTCTCTCTCTCTCTCTCTCTCTCTCTCTCTCTCTCTCTCTCTCTCTCTCTCTCTCTCTCAGTTTAATATATCTTTCGCTCCTGCTTAACTCCTCGTATGTATGTGTGTGTGTGTGTATGTATGTATGTATCTCTGTATGTATGTATGAATGAATGAATGAATGTATGAATATATGCATGTGTTATATTATGTATTACGATTATGTTCCCTGCTTAACCTCTCCTCTCCTCTCTCCCTCTATCTCTTTCTCTCTCACACACACACACACACACACACACACACGCAAATCCAACAAACACCACACGCACAATAAAGCGAAATCCCTCATACTTTACGAGTGATAAAGAAAAACACACACACAAAACAGGAAGCAGAAAAAAAACATAAGAAAACATGCAACTTGCTTTCCTCGCGCCTAGAGAAGCAAGGAGGAGGAGGAGGAGGAGGAGGAGGAGGAGGAGGGTAACTGCACATTTCCCACGAGCAGTATGTAAGATAAGCGAGATTCCTGCCCGCCAGTTCAGTAATGGGGCGGGCGATCTTACGAGAGACGTCCATCAGCTGATTTAAAGACCCCCACACTAACCCTCACCCTCCCCTCTGACCC
Organism: Portunus trituberculatus; assembly: GCF_017591435.1. Lineage (NCBI taxonomy): Eukaryota > Metazoa > Arthropoda > Malacostraca > Decapoda > Portunidae > Portunus > Portunus trituberculatus. The sequence continues at coordinate 12,562,422 of NC_059281.1, forward strand.
CTCTGTCCCCTCGCAGCCCCCTTACCCCAGGACGTCCAGGAAAGGGGGAAAGGAAGGGGAGAGAAAACGGGAAGCGCCAAATGCTGATGGAAGGGATGGGAAGGGAGTTCTAGATGTGATTCAATCTTAGGTTTAAAGGTTTCGATTCCTTATCTCGCTGGTCTAAGAGATTCTGATCCTATATCTTTATTTTATGTGGTGTTTGGGTGCTGTGTGTGTGTGTGTGTGTGTGTGTGTGTGTGTGTGTGTGTGTGTGTGTGTGTGTGTGACGTTTATCTGTCTGATTTTTCTCTCGCTTTGATGCTTATTATTTTTGATGACGCGGAAAAAAACAGGATAAAAAAAAAAATAGAACAGCAGATCGGACACGCCGCTGTATTGAAATTTGCTCTAACTTTCACTGCCACGTGTCATGTTTGCCGTCTCTCTCTCTCTCTCTCTCTCTCTCTCTCTCTGGCGTTTGCTGCTGTTATTTTCGTTGCTGTTGTCTGTTATTATACCTACTACTTGTTTCAGCGTTTTCTTCTTATTTAACTACTGGTATCTGCACAAAACACACACACACACACACACACACACACACACACACACACACACACACACAAACACAACGTTCACCTCTTTTCTATCTGTCGTTATTCTATTCTGTATGGAGCTTCTATTTTTTAATACGTTTGATTGCCTGTGTGTGTGTGTGTGTGTGTGTGTGTGTGTGTGTGTGTGTGTGTGTGTGTGTGTGTGTGTGTGTTATGGCTATTTACATCACAAACACAAAAAAACCCTATTATTTCTAGCTCCGATCAATGCCATTCTTTTCAATCCCTCTTCCTCTTATTTATAACTCTCCCTCACATCTCTCTCTCTCTCTCTCTCTCTCTCTCTCTCTCTCTCTCTCTCTCTGGGAGGAGCGAGGCATGAAGGGCGGCGCTGGGGCGTGGCGGCGGTCACTAGAGAGGCACACGATAGTCGTCACAGAACACGAGCACGTCACCAAACACGTCACAACTGGAGTAGACATGTTTGGAGGATGGAAGAGGAGAGACTGAAGAGCGTAACGTAATGTAACTTAACCAAACCTAGTGTAACCTACCTTCACCTGACCCACACAAAGAGAGAGTTGTGTCGAAACGTAACATTAGAGGCTGGAAGAGGCAGTCACTTTGTATTAAACCCTTCAGTACTGGGACACATTTTTACCTTGATATTCATGTACGATTAGACTATTTTATTGACATTAGGAAAGGTCTATGGAGGTCAGGAGATAAATGGCCAGAGTCTTCACTATCTTAATCCCCCACGTGAGTATCTGAAACTGTATAAAATCACTAGATAGTAAGCACAAGAACATGGAAACGCGTCCTGGTACTGACGGGTTTGAGTAGAAAGGTGAGGAATAGCTACAAAATGAGAGGCAAGACGGTCGGTCCGGTCCCTGTTCGCTATCTAACCAACCCAGCCCGTCTCTTCTGCGCCTCGTCCTCGTCTGATCCCTTCTGGCTCTCCCCGGGGCCCGCGAGACTTACTGAGGCGGACAAGAATATTTGCATTAATTATACTCCAAATGAAAATACTCGGCTAAGATATTAATGAGGAGATAATACGGTTAATAATACAAGTTAGTCTTCCGTCAACCTGATTAATATGAGAAAATGCTTTTATGTTGATGTAAATTATTCCAATTGTTCCTACAGCTCTTTGGGGGGATGGGTGCCATGGGAGTGAGTGGGAAGGGGTGAATGGGAGAGACAGTAAAGGTGTGACTCTCCCTATAGACAGGTCAGATGTGTTGTGTGTAACTTGTGAAGGCTCAAGGATGTAATGGAAGTTAAGTGGTGGCAGTATGACACCACACTGCACTCCTCCTATTGTTGGTAATGCTAATACTGCTGCTACTAATACTGTTGAGACTGGGTACTATTAAGTTAAGTTGTATTAACGTGATATACACTATTTTCTTTCTTTTCTACAACTGCTACTACTACTATTACTTCTATTACATTCTTAATTCTTCATTTTCTCCTCCTCCTCCTCCTCTCTTACTACTACTACAACAACAATAACTACTACTACTACTACTATTACTACTATTGCTACTACTACTACTACTACTACTACCACTAACACGCAGGGAAAAGTGAAAAAATAAACAAAGGTAAGATAACATTAAGTAGGACAAGTCTTATTATGAGGACAATTACTTTAGCAAAAAATTTCATGGGAGGAATCTTTCAAGAGAGTAATGGTGTGTGTGTGTGTGTGTGTGTGTGTGTGTGTGTGTGTGTGTGTGTGTGTGTGTGTGTGTGTGTGTGTGTGTGTGTGTGTGTGTTTTCTCCTGTATGGGTCGCTGATAGTGTTGTGTGGCCTTGAGTTTGAGGTCTTATATGCATGTTTGTGTTTGCGTGTTTGTCCATGTTTGTGTGTGTGTTTGTGTTTCTGTAGGCAAGTCTTCCGGTTATTCTGGTTGTGGCGATGTAAGTGTGTGTGTGTGTGTGTGTGTGTAGTCATGCACCCTGAAGCCGTGTATGCCTGTCTGTCTGCCTGTCTGTCTGTCTGTCTGTCTCTCTCTCTCTCTCTCTCTCTCTCTCTCTCTCTCTCTCTCTCTCTCTCTCCTCCCGTCACTCATCAGATCGGAGCGTCAGGACTGAATGTTGGCAGTGACGGGGCTGCAATAAACACTAATACCATCGCAAAATAGGATAAAAAAGGGAAAAAAAAGAAAGAAAAGAAAAAATAGATCATTTCCTTTCTCTCTTTTACCGCACACGCACACACGCACAAGCACACACACACACACACACACACAACACACACACACACACACACACACACAGACTGATTACACCTAGGAAAAAAAGAAGTGACGGGTGAAAAAATGCAAGGCTTCCCCGGTGCGCTGTGAGAGTGAGCGTGGACGAGGCTCGGCGGGAGGTGGCGTCGCTTTAAAAGATAAACAATGTGATGGACCGTTTCAATATACATATTTTTTCATTTATCTATTCCAGCAAAGTGCATATTACTATAATGACATATGATATTTGGAAATCATGAATACATATACGCTAAAAAATGCAATGCTGGATATCTACTCGCTTTATTACCGTTTTCAATATCATTTTCTATTTTTTTTTTCGTATTAGTATAATGACCGCTTATAGGTGGAAATCATGACTATTTATATACAAAAATGCGAGGTTTTGTTCGAATTCATATCATGATTACTATTATCATTATGTACATTAAACCCTTTTTCATTTTAATAATTAGTACTATAGAAACTGACATTCGGAGGCCAAGATCACACAAGAATAAAAAAAAATACACCATAACATACCAACACACACACAACATTATCATTACCAACATCATTATCAATACTGCATTTATTTCACCCTACCAAACTGATATCTGGAAATCATTAATACATAAACAAAAACCAAACACACCGTAACACGCCAAGTAATATCATCACAGCATATTATTACTACTACGATCATTGCCTTCATGTATATTCTGCCTTTTTATTTTCAACTTACTCCTCGTGTCCATGAATTTAATCACAGCTCGAGTCTCATTAACTGTCGTGCGGCGCGGTGGATTACACGTTTCATGTTGGCCTTTTTTGTGTTTGGCTGCATCACGGTTCGAATCCCAGGCACGGCGCGGAAAAAAAAAAAAAAATAGAGCGTTATGGAGGGAGCCTGTTCTACTATTTTCATATTTTTTTATTTTCCTTTTATTCGTCTCATTTTTGCTTTTTCCTTTGCAATATCTGTGTTCTTTCTTATTTTTGTTTGAAGTGGTGTGTGTTCCAGTCTTTCTTTTTTTTTTTACATTTTCTTTGTTCCTTTTTTCTTAAACTAAGTATATTCCGGTGTAATTTTCTAATGTGTTCATCTATTCCTCTTATTCGTACATTTCTCCCTTTCCTTCCACCCTTAACCCCTTCAGTACTGGGAAGCATTTTCACCTTGAGTTTTGTGCACAATTAGACCATTTTACTAACATTAGGAAGAGTCTATGGAGGTCAGAAGACAAATGGCCACACTGTTCACTATTTTGCGTTTCTGAAGCTGTATAAAATCACCACATAGTAACCAGAATCAACACGAAGGTGTGTCAAGGCACTGAAGAGGTTAACCATCGCAAAGATCATCTCTCACTTAAGAAACACTACAAATCAACCTCTAAGAAGAATAAACTGCTCTACTCTTATCCATCTTTCGCATCTCCTTGTGTCTCCTGTTCCTTCTCTTGCGCCATTACTAATTAAGCGCGCCAGGAAGAAGGTAAGGCGAGCACAGGTGTAATAAGGTGTGTTAGTGTCCTCAGGTGAAGTGTTTATAGGGAAGAAGCTCTTTAGTCTTCTCAAGGGCAAGGGAAACGGAAATGAACGCTAAAGTAGTGTGTGTGTGTGTGTGTGTGTGTGTGTGTGTGTGTGTGTGTGTGTGTGTGTGTGTGTGTGTGTGTGTGTGTGTAGTAGTAGTAGTAGTAGTAGTAGTAGTAGTAGTAGTAGTAGTAGTAGTAGTAGTAGTAGAAAAGCAAACACGGTAGCGGCAGCAGTAGCAACAAATTCAATTAATCTATTACAAAGGCAAATATTTGTATCACACACTCATATCATAAATAAATAGAATAAAGCAAAATAACTAAAAACAACACGAACTTATGACAAAAAGGGTAAAAATGTAATTTTCTGTATTAAGCAATATGCAACACGAGCAGTATCGGTGGTGGTAGTAGTGATAACAATAGCAACAGCATAATGCCACCACCACCACCACCAGTAATGTTTGTAGCTTATCAACACAATGCAGTCCACTAAACACAATGCCTCCCTTTACCATCCCTTTCCTTCTCTTTCCTCTCCTCCCTTTTCTACCTTATCTTTCCTTTTTCTCTTCAATTCAATTCCTTTTCCTTACTTTCTACACGCTACCCATACCCTCTTCTCTTCCCTTCTCTTCTTCATTTAAGTTTCGTTTATCCTTCCCTTCTCTTCTCTTGTCAACCGCTTATCTTTCATTTCCCTTCTCTTCTGCATCTTCACTTAATTTTAGTCTACCCACCAGTTCTTCCCTTCTGTTCTCTTGTCCGCCACTTATCTTTCATTTCCCTTCCCTTCTGCATCTGTGTACAATCTACCTTCCTTCCCTTCCCTCCACAACATCACAGCCAGGATAAGAGAATGTCAGCTCAACACCAATGCATTTCTGACCTCTGAAATTTGCGTTTCTGACTAGCCTCCGTCAATCCGGTGTCAGTAAATAGAAGCTTCACACAAACTCACACTCTCACACGTACACACAGAGACAGACACACACAGATAAACACACAAACATCCCTCCTATCACTTTGTTTTACCGTCAGTTCCAACATAAGTCCATTCAACAATATACATTCAAATGCTACAACGTTTATTAGTTAAAAAATACTCGAAGGACTTTCTTGTGTCTGTTCTGTGGTGATTGATACGCCTGGTCTCGTTTTGCTTTATATATCGTGCGTGATTGGTCGTTTGTTGGCTTGTGGCTTGTGGCTTGTGGCTTATCCGTCAAGCTATCGTGGATTTGATATTTGCTGACGGAACGTGAAGTGTTTTCGTATGTTTGTTTGTGTTGTTCTTTGTGTTGCTTTATTTGATGCGTTTGTGAGTGATGTAAGGTTTTATTAGTTAGTTTCCGTCTGTCTGCCTGTCTGTCTCTCTCACGCCTATTCATTTATTCACTCATCTATCCATAGGGCTCAAAAATTAAAATATCTGCCCACCCTCACCAGTAACCCACCTATCCTCCACTCACACACGTACCCACCAACCTACAGCCCCCAAACATATCTACCCACTTAATCTACAACCCTGAAACACACCTGTACATAGACACACACACACCTACGCTGCCTCCGCCCCATTCCTTCCACTCTACAGGGTTGTTGGAATTGAACAAAATGAACTCGGCCGCTTTCACGCTCGCGGAAAATGTTGCTTTCCGCGAACGTCACAATAAAAGGAGAGAGAAAAAAAAAGGTTTAGCTTTATTCACTAGATGGCGTTTCCACTGCCTTCCTTCACTTTGCAGAGATTTATGTTCAACGAATGCTATCGCTCGTGTGTGTGTGTGTGTGTGTGTGTGTGTGTGTGTGTGTGTGTGTGTGTGTGTGTGTTTTCATCAAAGTTCCTCCTTTCCGGTATTATTTGGGAGTTATACGGAGATGAAAGACTGAAAGAAAAAAGAGAACAGAGAAAGAGACCGAAATGAAAACTGAGATAGAGAATGTGAAAGGTTGAGGAAGACACGAAAATATCCTGAGACCAAAAACATCGAGAGAGAGAGAGAGAGAGAGAGAGAGAGAGAGAGAGAGAGAGAGAGAGAGAGAGAGAGAGAGAGAGAGAGAGAGAGAGAGAGAGAGAGAGAGAGAGAGAGAGAGAGAGAGAGAGAGAGAGAGAGAGAGAGAGACTAGGTAAAAAAAAGCAAACCAAAACACCGAAAAATCCAAGAATATAAAAAGGTAATATCACCAAAATAGATCAAGGCGAAACAATTCAAATACTAAAGATCACCCCAAATAAAACCAGACACCAATTAACTTACAAAGAGATTAAAAAGCAACGTAACAATAACAAGACAAGCACACACACAAAAAATAAATAAATAGAAATAAATCACTTTAACACGAAAAAAAGCCACAGAAGAGACTAACACAGAACATCAAAAGAAGAAAAAGGACACAAGGACGAAAAAAAAAAGTTAGAGAGGAAAACCGAAAAAAAGGAGAATGATGCACCACAATACAAACAAAAAGAAGGAAAAGGCTACAAATCAGAGAGAAATAGAGTCACTTTAACTCGAATCCTCAAAAAAAAAAAAAAAAAGAGACGAAAAGACACGAAAAAAAGAAAGGAAAATTGACACAACACAACAAAATACAAATAAGAAGAAAAAAGAAACTATAACAGGCAGAGAAATACCATCCTCTTATCTCAAACCCCCTCTATAAAAAAAAAAATAAATAAAAACAGGGAATAAAAATAAAGACGTAAAAGGAAAGGAAGAATGACAAAACACAATAAAAAAAGAAGAAAAAACCACAAATTGGACAGAAATACCAGCTTCTTAACTCGCCCCCATTCCCTCCGACCCCAGTATCGCCCCCAGAAAAAAAAAAAAAAAGAAGAAAAAATTTGAAGATGAAAAGACACGTAAAAGGAAAGGAAGAATGACACAATATATCACAATATCACCCCCCCCCGCCCCCCCAAAAAAAAACCCTATAAATTGCAGAGAAACACTATCCTTTCAACTCGTCATCCCAAAAATAAAGAGGAAAAAAATAAAGAGGAAAACAAAAGAGGAAAGACAAAGACAGTAATATGAAAAAGGGAACGAGACAGAAGAATAAAAAAAAAAAGAAAAACTATAAATTGCAGAGAAATAGCAGCCTTTCAACTCGTCCATCCTGAAAATAGAGGAAATAAAAAAAAGGAAGAAAAAAAAAAAGAATGACACAAATTATGAAAAAAAAGGAGACAACTACAAATTAATAGAAGGAAAATGACAAACAATACAAAAAAAAAGAAAGAAAAATCTACAAATATCAGAGAAATATCATCCCTCAACTCGTCCCCCGAAAAAATAGAGGAAAACAAAAAAGGAAGAAAAAGACATAAAAGCGAGGGAAATGACGCACAATATAAAAAAAGAAAAAAAAACTACAAATCAGAAAGAAATACCATTCTCCCTAACTCGCCTACCCCACTCAACTCGGCCCCCCAAAAAAAAAAAAAAAAAAAAAATAGAGGAAAACAATAAAGGAAGACAAAAAAAAAAAAAACATAAAAGAGAGGAAAATCACACACAATAAAAAAAGAAGAAAAACTACAATCAGAAAGAAATACCATCAACCAACTCGCCCCCCTCCTCAACTCGGCCCCCACCACCAAAAAAATTGAATAAAGAGGAAAACAAAAAGACGTAAAAAAGAGAGGGAAAAATGAAACAAAATACAAATAAAAAGAAGAGAAAAACTATAAATTGTAGAAAAATACCATCATTTCAACTCGTCCCCCCTCCCCTCAACTCGGCCCCCACACCAAAAAAGAATAAAGAGGAAAAAAAAAGACGTAAAAAGAGGAAAAAATGACACACAATACAAATAAAAAGAAGAAAAAAAAACTATGAATTGTAGAGAAATACCATCATTTCAACTCGTCCCCCCTTCCCCTCAACTCGGCCCCTCCTGTCCCGTACAAAAAACAAATAATGAAAAGACAAATAAGAAGAAGAAGAAGAGAGAGAGAGAGAGAAAAAACACATAACACAGGGTAGCAAGTCAAACCTAACACCAACTGAAATGAGGTCTGACCGAACCACTGTAGAAGAACCAAATTACGCTTCTATTACGGAGAGAACGAAAAAAAAAAAAAAAAAAATGTCCGGTAGTCAAATAAATAAAATAGAAAAAAAAAAGTTGAGCGGAAAAGAGAATACGAACACCCAATTAGCAGGAGTCACGATCGCCAGCGGGAAAACCTTACGTGGGGCTTGAGGTTAAAAGCGATATTCCGATCCTTGACGCTGAGACTTATTGCCTGGTGGTGGTGGTGGTGGTGGTGTTTTTTTCTTTCATATTCCCTTCTTATTATTGTTACAAATCTCTTTTTACACTTAAGCTAACTATTTATCTTTTCTTGTTCTCTCTCTCTCTCTCTCTCTCTCTCTCTCTCTCTCTCTCTCTCTCTCTATCTATCTATCTATCTATCTATCTCTATCTCTTTATATTTCAGCTAACTACGTATCTTTTCTTGTTCTCTCTCTCTCTCTCTCTCTCTCTCTCTCTCTCTCTCTCTCTCTCTCTCTCTCTCTCTCTCTCTCTCTACCTTTCCTTTCTTTCATTACTGCATATTCTCTACCTATTCTCTCTCTCTCTCTCTCTCTCTCTCTCTCTCTCTCTCTCTTCTTTAATGATCTGACCTGCCTCCTGTCGCCCTTCCCACTCTTCATGTCCCGCTCTATCTCTCCCTCCATCTCTCCTCTTCTCTCCTAGTCTTCCTTTACGTGCATTCCTTCCACCTACTCTCCGGGATACTCTGAACATTACATCTCTACGTGAAACTCTTCGAAACACGACTAAAGTGATAGAAAACGCAAACCCTTATTACTTGCAGTGTACCATTGTGAGAGACCAATGCGTGAGTGAGTGCGTGAGTGAAAAGGAAGGGGAAAAGAAGGTAAAGAGAAAGAGAGAGAGAGAGGAAAGAATGAAGAGTATAAAATGAAAGGGAGGAGAAATAATTTGTGAGTGTGTGAGTGAGTGATTGAAAAGGATGAAAAAAAGATTGTGAGTGAGATATAAGGTAAGGGAATATGAAGAGAGAGAGAGAGAGAGAGAGAGAGAGAGAGAGAGAGAGAGAGAGAGAGAGAGAGAGAGAGAGAGAGAGAGAGAGAGAGAGAGAGAGAGAGAGAGAGAGAGAGAGAGAGAGAGAGAGAGAGAGTACAGATGAAGTTTAAAGCAAAATATGTTTACAATACACGAATGACAAAGGAAATATAACGAAGAGAAAACATAAAAAGAAAAGCAAAGAGAAAGGATGAAGGAAGATGAAAAAAAAAACTTTGAAAGAAAAGAGAAATGAGAAAAGAGAGATGATTAGTCAGCCAAAGGGTAAAAAAAAAAGAGAGAGAAAGTTGATAAAAGTTTAAAAGGTGGAGAGATTTTAGAGACAAGACATAATGGAAGATGAAAAAAAAGAGAAGAAAATACAAAACGGAAAATTTTAGACGAACTGAAATGATAAAAAAAAAAAAAAGTGAAATGATAGAGAGAATAAATAAACAATAAACAAATACGAGTCAAAAAACCGAACCGGATCGAACAAAGTGAAATGGACCGAAAGTGTAGCGGACCGAAATGAAGCCGATCTCCGGAAACATACATACAAACACACAGAGAGAGAAACACGAGTCACTCATGTTTTAAGAGAGAGAGAGAGAGAGAGAGAGAGAGAGAGAGAGAGAGAGAGAGAGAGAGAGAGAGAGAGAGAGAGAGAGAGAGGGGTCAAGCCAATTTTATGGAAAAGAAAAATGAGGTGACTTTTGATAGTGGTGGTGGTGGTGGTGGTGGTGATAGTTGTTGTTGTTGTTGTTGTTGTTGTTGTTGTTGTTGTTGTTGTTGTGGTGGTGGTGGTGGTGGTGGTGAGAAATTATTCTTTTTGACCTTTGTGTGTGTGTGTGTGTGTGTGTGTGTGTGTGTGTGTGTGTGTGTGTGTGTGTGTGTGTGTGTGTGTGTGTGTGTGTGTGTGTGTGTGTGTGTGTATCAATTTGTTGTTTGTTTAAAGGATATATTTCCATGGCCTTATGTACAAGACTTATTCTTTTATACTTTATTTTCATTACTGTATTAAATCTAACAAACGTCTTTATTTCTTTACTAATATCAACATTACCTTCTATACTGTAACTTCATATTTTACATAAGTGTTTTATTTAGTTTGTTTGTTTGAATTTCATTCCATTGTCATCTTTTCTTCTTCATTTTGCTGCTTTGCTTTACTTTTTTGATTTTCTATTTATTTCTATTTCTTGTCTTTAAAAAAATCTCTAACTTTTTTTCATCGTTCTTTCACTTTTCTCTCCTATCTGACACACTCGCTTTTTTATTTATATTTTCGTTCTTTCCTATATTTTTTCGCTTTCATGCAGTTTTTCTTTTCTTCACCCCGTTCTCCATCTCTTGTCGTGATTGCCTCAAGACTTTTCCACGGTGAATATTCTCGCTTTCCGATTCGCTTTTAATAGATTTCCTTGAGGGAGAAGTTGGAGTCTTTACCAGGTGAGGATTCATCTTTTACTTTTATTTTATTTTGTTTGATCCGAGACGCAGAGTTGAAGATTCACCGACAGCAACGTCATTACCATTATCATTCTCCCTATCACCACACATAACAGTGACAATAAAAACAACAATAAAAGTAATATGGTAGAGGAGGAGGAGGAGGAGGAGGAGGAGGAGGATATGAAGAAGAAAATCATCAACAACAGCAGCCACATTAATAATAATAACAATAATAATGATAATAATAATAACAATAATGACAATAATAATAATAATAATAATAACAATAATTAAAAACAATAACAATGGTAGTATTAATATTGTCAATCAATGTGTGCGCTCCTCTCTCTCTCTGTGTGTGTGTGTGTGTGTGTGTGTGTGTGTGTGTGTGTGTGTGTGTGTGTGTGTGTGTGTGTGTGTGTGTGTGTGTGTGTGTGTGTGTGTGTGTGTGTGTGTGTGTGTGTGTGTGTGCATCCAGAACGGTAGGATGCTTCATTGCTGAGGGTTGGAGTTGTTGCTGTTGTTTGTGTTTTCCTAATGTTTGCTTTGTTTACTTTACTCCCTCACCTCCATCCCGCCCCCTTCACTCCTGTGTGTGTGTGTGTGTGTGTGTGTGTGTGTGTGTGTGTGTGTGTGTGTGTGTGTGTGTGTGTGTGTGTGTGTGTGTGTTTTCCACAGAGTTTTGCTTCCACGGAATTGATTTTAACGTGCCTGCCTGTCTGCCTGTCTGTCTATCTGCCTGTCTGTCTGTGTGGCTGGCTGGCTGGCTGTCTGTTTCTCTGTCTATTTGTCTGTCTATCTGTCTGTGTGGCTGGCTGGCTGTCTGTCTACCTATCCGCTTGTCTATCTGTGTGTCTGCTTCTTGTTTACCAGAAATACCTAAAAAGATTATTATTATTATTATTACTATTACTAGTAGTAGTAGTAGTAGTAGTAGTAGTAGTAGTAGTAGTAGTAGTAGTAGTAGTAGTAGTAGATGATGATGATGATGATGATGATGGAGGAGGAGGAGCAGGGGAGGAGGAGGAGGAGGAGGAGGAGGAGGAGGAGGAGGATGAGCAGCAAGAGAAGCAGGAGGATGTGTAGGTGGTGGTGGTGGTATTGTTGTCAGAGTCAATGGTGGTGAGGGAGGGAGGCGTAATGATGTTAGTAGCTAATGTTGTTGATGAATGGTAATTAGATACGAGTAATTAGGCCATTAGTGATCGTCATCGGGTAAGGATAATTAATGACGACTGAGCAGAATCGTAGTAGTAGTAGTAGTAGTAGTAGTAGTAGTAGTAGTAGTAGTAGTAGTAGTAGTAGTAGTAGTAGTAGCAGTAACAGCAACATAGCATTAGTAAAAGTGAATAGCAAAAACAGTAATAAGAGTAACAGCAGGAATAAAAAAAAAACAAAGAACAGTGATACCAGGAGAGAGAGTACCCCTCTAACAGCACCATTAACAGCACCAACAGCCATCAGTTAGCAGCCACAACAAGCACCAGTTAGTGATGACAAAGGCACCACTGGAAGTAGAAGCCTGGAAAAGCACAACCCAAACAGCCAGTACCATTACTAACACAAACACTGAGCTGTTAGTAAGATGAACAGTAGCAGATGGTAATGACAGCAGTGGTAGTACACAACAACAACAACAACAACAACAACAACAACAACAACACCAACAGTAGCACTTCACTATTCTCATTTGATTCCTTGCTTTTTCCTCCTCTTCCTCCTCCTCCTCCTCCTCTTTTTGTTTTCTTCAGTCTCTGGTTTGGTGCTGTTCCCTCCGCAGCTTCCTCTTGCAAATGTCCCAATTTTACATTCTACCAGACATTTGCATACAGTCCGCCTGCCACTCCCTCCTCCTCCATCCTCACCCCTCTCATCCTACTCCTCCACCACCTCACACAAACACGTGTCTCATAGTGAAAATTCCTTCTCAGAAATTCCACCGCAACACTCTCTCTCTCTCTCTCTCTCTCTCTCTACTTTCGGCCTCTGCAAGTTTGTTAATATATTCTTCCGTATTACTATGAATATTATTATTATTATTATTATTATTATCATTACGATTATATTTGGTTTAGCGAGAGGAAACGAGAGAGAGAGAGAGAGAGAGAGAGAGAGAGAGAGAGAGAGAGAGAGAGAGAGAGAGAGAGAGAGAGAGAGAGAGAGAGAGAGAGAGAGAGAGAGAGAGAGAGAGAGAGAGAGAGAGAGAGAGAGAGAGAGAGAGAGAGAGAGAGAGAGAGAGAGAGAGAGAGAGAGAGAGAGAGAGAGAGAGAGAGAGAGAGAGAGAGAGAGAGAGAGAGAGAGAGAGAGAGAGAGAGAGAGGTTACAGTGCACATAGAAAGAGGAGCTAAGTTCGCTGACACTCGTATGGAAAGAAAATCCAAGTTTGTAAAAAAAAAAAAAAAAAAGATAATATTTAGATAAAAATATACGGAAGACTAGATTTGAGTAGAAGAAAAGAATAAGAAGAAGAAGAAGAAGAATAAGAAGAAGAAGAAGAAGAAAAAGAAAAATACGAAAAGAAAGAAGAAAAACTAAAACAAGAAAGAGAGAGAGAAAGTGAGACGAGAAAATGTAAATATGAAACAAAATAGAAAAAAAATATATGATACGGTCTGAAGGCACTATAGTATTCCATTTCGTGTTGGCAGCATCAAAATCACCCGGGAGACGAGAGAGAGAGAGAGAGAGAGAGAGAGAGAGAGAGAGAGAGAGAGAGAGAGAGAGAGAGAGAGAGAGAGAGAGAGAATGATAAAATAAGTAAGTAGATATGCTGTGGAGAATGAAGTGCTCGAGAGAACCATTATAAGCTTGAGGCGGCGAGACAGTGATAAACGACACTAGCAAATAGATAGATAGATAGAGAGAGAGAGAGAGAGAGAGAGAGAAAAGAGAATTGAGGGAGATGGATAGAGTTAGAGAAAGGGAAAAAAGGGAAACAGCAGGAACAAGAATTGAACGGATCAGGAGGAGAAGAACAGGAAGAGGAGAAGGAGGAGGAGGAAGAAGAGGAAGAGGAAGAAGAACAGGAAGAAGAGGAGGTAGAGGAGAAGGGTGACATTTTTAAAGAAGATAACATGAGAGATTATGATAGAAAACCTGTATATCTATAGATCACAGGTTAGGAGGGGTGTAGCGCAGTGGTTACGAAGAGGACACCAGGAAAGGGAGTGTCATATTGCAGGGAAGAAATAACAGAACGAAGGAGTGTGAGGTGAATGTGGGAAAAAAAAATAACATAACCTGACAGAATAAAGGACAGGAGTCAACGTGGGAAAAGATCAAGGATAGAGAGATCGAGAGAGGGGATATGTTACAGTAATTTGAACACGATAAAAAAAAACAAGGGAAGGGGAGGTACATAACAGAGAAAAAGAAAGAGAAGTGACAGGCAGGATACAAAAAATAAAAGACAGATGTGAGAACAGAACAGCGACTGAACAGCGAGTTATAATAAAGTTATTTAAACATGACGAAAGAATAGAAAGAGGAAAGGATAACAGAGACTTGGAAACAGCTGATGGAAGATATTAAGGATTAAGAGCAAGGGAACAAGATTAGACGCAACACTAGATCAGATCAAATGAAAGAGGAAGCGTTGCAGTGATGAAGCCACGAGGAGGGAACACGAAAAGGAAGGAATGGTGAAGAATTTGTAACGCATGCATAAGAGTAACTAGAGTCGAGAACAGCAAGTAAGGAATCAGGTAGAGTAAAAGACTAGACGATATAAAAGGAAAAAAAAATAATGGATGCAAAGGAGTAAGCAAGTTAATCCCTTCAGTACCATGACGAGTTTCCATATTCATTCAGCTTACTATTTGGTGACTATATAGCTTCAAAACTGGCCATTAATCTTCTGACTTCCGTAGACCCTTCAAAATGTCAATAAAATGGTCAAATCACACACAAATCTCAAGGTAAAATTGAGTCCTAGTATTGAAGAGGTTAAAAAAATCAACAAGAGCAAATAATTAGGTAGAATAAGAGATCAGGCAATATTGAAAAAAATGCACATTAAGGATTCTAAACGAATAGATACTAAAAAAAGAGGACACGTAAGAAGTCGATGACAGTAAATGAACAGACAGAGAAACAAGAAAATTTAGATAACACATGAATGAAAAAAGCAGAAGAAAAAAAAACAGCAGAAGAAAATTTAAAAGATATGAAAAAAAAAATCCAGAAGAAAAATTTAAACGAGACATGAATGAAAAAGTGGCATATATGACAGCTTAACCCTTTTCAGTACTGGGACACATTATACCTTCAGATTTGTGTACGATTAGACCATTTTATTGACATTAGGAACGGTGTATGGAAGTCAGAAGATTAATAGCCAGTCTTCACTATTTCAATTCCCCCACACGAATTTCTGAAGCTGTATAAAATCACCAAATAGTAAGCAGAATGAATATGAAAACGCGTCATGCTACAGAGGAGGTTAAGAAGATGACAGTCATAAACCGAACACAGACACAAAATACATCAACACATAAAGAAGATAAACCTTACATCCTTTTAACACTCACCACGGCACGGTACAATCACACTTACGAGTCTCTGAAACAAGAACCAAAATATGTGACCTAGTGAAGCTCTTGAAGGAACGAGAGGGGTATAAATATTGTAGAAGCATAAGCGCCCTGGAAAGCCGAGCAGCGCGTAAGGGATGGAATTGAAATGCGCTTCTGGTTCGTGTGAAGGATTGGAACCTGTGATATCCGGGACTTTGAGTAATATGAGGCAATAGAAGTAAGAGGTATTGGGTGACAAGGACGTAAGTATTCGGGGAGGCGAGCAGCGTGTATGGCGATGAAGTGAGATGAACGAGGAGGTGTGTGGCAGGAATGCGTGTGTGGAATGAAGTGAGTAGAGGGTAACTTGATCTGAGGTGACTGCTCCATCGTAGGCAGCGTCTCTATCACTGGTTTGATATGATTTAATTTGGTAGAGACGGAAAACATGGCAAAGAATGAAGTGAGGTGATTGTGAGTTAATGAGATGTGATTATGAGTGTGCTTCGGTTATCATTCCCCTTTTCTTTTACTACATAGGAGACAGAGCACCACTATAACACCATTTTAACGCCTTTAATACTGGGATACATTTTCATCTTCAGATTTGTATACAATTAAACCATTTTATTGACATTTTGAAAGGTTTATGGAGGTCACAAGATTAATGGCCACAGTCTTCACTATTTTAGTCCCCGACATAAGTTTCTGAAGGTGTAGAAAATCAGCAAGTAATAAGCACAATGAATATGGAAACGCGTCATGGTACTGAAGGGATTAAGACAGAAAATAAAATAAAACTGAAAATATGGATGAGAGGAACGCAAGTGGCACGACGTAAGGAGAACAAACTTTTGACATTCTCACTTCACCGCTGCTTCCATCGCTCTGTGGTTAATCAACATGCACCTTTTTACGAAGTAGGAAACGGAACACTCAATATTGCAAGAAAAAAAACCCCGCTATATAAAGCAGAAAAAATATGAGTATAAGAGAATCCAATTGCAAACATAAGGCATTTAATTTATGATGCTTTTAACTCAATTGCTGTTTGAATACAAGATACGACAAAAAAAAAATGATAGAAATGTATATACGTGATTCAAAACTGCTGGGAAAACAAACAATGCATAAAAGAAAAAAAAATACACAAGATAAAGAATCGCAGATCATACTCGAATATCAAAACTGGGAATAAAAAAAAAAAAAAAAAAAAAGAAATCCAGAGTCTACAATTGAATATATGAGGAAAAAGGTAACACTAGATCTCTTCCAAACTGTAAAATAAAAATAACACTAAAGATAGAAAGTCAATTTGGTGATATGTGGGAATATATATGTGAGGGAAAAATGATTGAATGTGTGAGGCAGCAATTTGTTCATTAATCCCGGTGGTTGTTGGTTTTATTAGTAGTAATGTTGCTGTTGTTATTACTGATGTTGTTACTGGTGGTGCTGGCAGTGGCGCTGTAACTGTTATTGCTGTTGTTATTAATGTTACTATTAATATCACTAATATATTCAACCATGCTTCACGTCACATTTCTCCCTTCCTTCCTTACAAATATTCTATCACTGCCAGCCCATATGAAAGGCAGAGATGAAGTGTATTACAGTATCACCTAACGCTACCAAGTCTCACCTCGCCTCCTGGGGCCGCTACGAGCACCACTAAGGACACCAATACACCAGCAGCTAGAGAAACAAAATTAGCAAACAGGAAAATAATAAAATAATCCTCTTGAAGCATTAAAGTAAATGAAACTCTCTCTCTCTCTCTCTCTCTCTCTCTCTATTAGTAGTAGCAATATTATCGTTATTATTATTAGTAGTAGTAGTAGTAGTAGTAGTAGTAGTAGAATTAACACTAACACCATCACCACCATCACCATCACTACCACTACCATCACCACCACCACCACTATCACCACCATCAACAACAAGAGCAAGAACGGAAGTGAGAGCAGTGCGTGAGAGGGAGAGAGAGAGGTGAGAGGAGGGAGGGTCGAGGCAGAACAGAGAGCAGACATGATGAATTAGCGTTGGTTAGCGAGAATGTCTGACAATATTTCACGATGCAGCGCCAGAAGGGAGGGGAGGGGAGGGGAAGGGAAGGGGAGGGGAGGGAAGGAAGGAGAGGGGAAGGAAGAGGAGGGGAAGAGAGGGAAAGGTAAAAGGGGACGAGATAGAGAGAATGAAGAGAGGCGATAAAGGGACGGACCGAGAGCCAGAGCGAGAGCGAGAGAGAGAGAGAGAGAGAGAGAGAGAGAGAGAGAGAGAGAGAGAGAGAGAAAGGAGGTATTTACGAATTAAAAGAAACACACGAAAATAAAGGAACAAATAGAGAAAGCAAAAAAAGAAAAAAGGTTAATGAGGCGAGTAATGAAACAAATGAGTCTGGGAAGAAAGGAAACATAAAAACTAGAAAAGGAAAAACAAAAATAATGAAATAAATCGCAAACAACAATAAAAACGAAAAAAACTAACGAGAGGAGAGAAAAAAAGAGAAGACAATCACCCGACACATCAAGAGAATTAATAAAGAAAGACATAAAATAAAGACAGAGGGAGAAAAAGAGAAAGAGAGAGAGAGAGAGAGGAGAGACAAAAAGCACTAATGAACACCACTAAAACGTTTAATTAAGAGAAAGAGCGAGAGAGCGAGAACGAGAGAGAGAGAGAGAGAGAGAGAGAGAGAGAGAGAGAGAGAGAGAGAGAGAGAGAGAGAGAGAGAGAGAGAGAGAGAGAGAGAGAGAGAGAGAGAGAGAGAGAGAGAGAGAGAGAGAGAGAGAGAGAGAGAGAGCGTGACATATGGACGGGTGGGTAATGTTACGAGTGCACGGTCAGTTAATATCAATCATGTCGCATCTGTCGAGAGTTACGTGGAGCACAAATCAACTCGCTAACGCGGCCTTGGGAGAAAGATTGGCGAGCTTGCGATACCCAGAGAGAGAGAGAGAGAGAGAGAGAGAGAGAGAGAGAGAGAGAGAGAGAGTGGTATAGTGAGAATTATTGGAAGGAGGTTACATCGCTTTGGGAAGTTAAAGAACAGGATCCAAAGAAGTTAAAGGGAATTAGGAGTGTGGATAAGGGTTCAGAGGAATATAAAAAGGGACTGGAGAGAGAAAGGTTAGTTGTATAATGTTATGAGGAGAGTGAAAGATGATGAGTGGTGAAAAATACAGGTTAAAAATGAATAAAGGGTGTTGGACAAAGGCGAGGAAAATTCTCAAAAGACGATTGAAAAGTTAGATAAAAGAAGAAAATGAGATGATAGGATATTCAGAGTTAGAAGAGACATGTTAAATGATACAAGAAAGGAAAAAGAAATGAGGATGATGTTAAAAATTACGATTGCAAAATTCATAAAAGGACGATTTGAAATTTACATAAAGATAAAAAAAAGAGAGATGAAAGAGGATTGGAAGTGAAAAATAAAACAAAAACAAGCTAAAAAAAAGGACATATAGAGAAATAGATCCAGAAAAAAAAGCGAATTATATAACTGAGGAATAAGATGAAAAAAGAGAAAGAAAAAAGAAGAAAAAAGGAAATTGAAAACATGTCAATAAAAAAAAAGAAAAAAAGACAATTGAAAAAAAAAAAAAAAATATAACACTAAAAGAGAACAAAGACGAAGAGAAAGGAACCAAACAACTACGAAAAGGGGAACAGAGGAAGTAGACAGGATTGGGAGGAGAGAAACACGGTTAGGAAGAAGCAATAAAGGGTCAGGATTAATAAAGGGAGTCAAGAAGGAGTTGGAGGAGGAAGCAAGGAGAGTTATGAAGGATTGGAGACAGTTAGGGAGGAAGATCAACAAAACTGTGCAGACTTCCGGACCGAGAGCAAGAGAGAGAGAGAGAGAGAGAGAGAGAGAGAGAGAGAGAGAGAGAGAGAGAGAGAGAGAGAGAGAGAGAGAGAGAGAGAGAGAGAGAGAGAGAGAGAGAGAGAGAGAGAGAGAGAGAGAGAGAGAGAGAGAGAGAGAGAGAGTGAGTTGAGAGGAGTTGAAGAGGGAAAAATTAATCTGGGAAGAGTGAGGCAGTAAGGGAACACTTGTGAGGGTTCTGGGAAAGAGAAAAGGAAATAAAAAAAAAAAAAAAATTAGGGCGAGGAAATAATAGAGAAAAAAATACACAGAAATAAGTAGAAATATTTAGAGGTGAAATTACAAAGAAAAAAGAATGGGAAAACAAGAAAGGAGGAAAAACAAAGAGAATGAAAGAAAATACAAGAGAAAGGGAATGAAACTTCAAAACATATATATACTTTGCTGCTTCTCTCTCTCTCTCTCTCTCTCTCTCTCTCTCTCTGATCCGTTTGAGGAGAGCAGGATTATGTCTGGGAAGGAAAAAAACAGCGACGCAGATGTGCACGTGTGTGTGTGTGTGTGTGTGTGTGTGTGTGTGTGTGTGTGTGTGTGTGTGTGTGTGTGTGTGTGTGTGTGTGTGTGTGTGTGTGTGTGTGTGTGTGTGTGTAACCTAATCCAATTCAACCTTAATTTTTCCGAGTGAATCCTTGTCTTACTCATGACATTAACTTACCTTAGGATCACTTTACCTTACCTTGCCTCACCTAAGCTTACCAAACGTTACCTAACCTAACCAACGACATAAAAACAGACAGATAAGGAGATGGGATGGAAGGGAAGGATTAACTGGATGATGGGGAAAAAAACTCCTTATTCTATCTATTTTTCTTGTGGAGAGAGAGAGAGAGAGAGAGAGAGAGAGAGAGAGAGAGAGAGAGAGAGAGAGAGAGAGAGAGAGAGAGAGAGAGAGAGAGAGAGAGAGAGAGAGAGAGAGAGAGAGAGAGAGAGAGAGAGAGAGAGAGAGATATTACGAGAACGAATAACAGAAACACACACAAAGGAGTGAGGTGGAAGTATGGCTGTCACTTTTACCCTTTCAGTACTGGCACGCATTTTTATCACGAGTTTTGAATGTGATTAGACGATTTTATTGACATTAGGAAGGGTCTATGGAGGTCAGCAGATTAATGGCCACAGTCTTGACTATTTCAATGCTGACATTAATAATTGACCTAAATAAATGCTGAAATAGCCAGAAATTAAGACAGAACTGTAAGAATAAAGACTAAAATAAACAGGAAATATGATCAAAAACAATAAAATAATAAAAAATATTGCATCTTACTAGTATTTCTGAAGCAATATAAAATCACCAATTAGTAAGCAGAACGAATATAAAAACACGTCATGGTACAGAAGAGGTTTAATGAAGGTGAAGCCTGAGGAGTGTTGTGCATGATGGGAGTACCTTTGCACCACTGTGAGGGTACAGAGGGCAGGGATTAGAAGGGGAGGTAGTGAGGGGAACGAGGGGATAATAAAATAATAGGGATAAACATTCTATCTTTAGTGAGGGGATGAGAAGAGGGATTTGTGGAGATGAAGACGAAAAGAAAGGGAAGAGGAGGAGGAAGAGGAGAAAACATGAAGGGAAAAAAGGGGAAAGGCTGGAGAGAGAGAAAAAAAGGCAAAGAGGGAAAAAGGGAAATAAGTGTTGGGGAGGGGAAACAAAGATGGAAAAAATGATTTGTTGGGAAAGAGAGGAAGGTAACAGTAGTTGGAGAAGGGAGGAGGGGAAAAGTGGTGTGGGGGAGCGAAGGAAGGGGAGCAGAGATTGGGGAGGGGAATAGAGATATGAGAGAGAGAGAGAGAGAGAGAGAGAGAGAGAGAGAGAGAGAGAGAGAGAGAGAGAGAGAGAGAGAGAGAGAGAAGGAGAGCCATTCTGTGGAAAATGTTCAACTCTCCAGGCTTGAAATGTGTCGAGAGATATGAATGAAATATTACGCCCGCGCGGCACCAATCTGAGGGTGTGCGGGCGTGCGGGCGTGATACAGTCCAGGCCTCCAAGTCCAGAATACTAGGGTGACTTGTCTTAGCGTGACGGCGGCGGTGGTGGTGGTGGTGATAGTGGTGGTGGTGGCGGATTGAGATTAGCGAAAGGACAAGAAGAAGGAAGAGAAAGAGAAGGAGGAGGAGGAGGAGGAGGAGAAGGAAAGTGGGTGGTAGTGACGGTGATACAGCAGGAGCAGGAAGAGGAAGAGGAGGAGGAGGAGGAGGAGGAGGAGGAGGAGGAGGAGGAGGAGGAGGAGGAGGAGGAGGAAGCGTTGCATTAATTTAACAGGCACAGGGTCGTCAAGGGGCAGGCAGAACCCTCAGCCTACCTTGCCCAGGTGATGACGGAGACTAATTAGAGCGGCTAGCAGAGGTGAAGGCTCTCAACACCACTTTACCTCCCCACAAAGCCTCTCTCTCTCTCTCTTCCCTTTCATCTCACATTTCTATCTTCTCTCCCAAATTTTCTTCTTTCTCTTCTCCCCAACGTTTTCCTCTCTCTCTCTCTCTCTCTCTGCCTTATGTCTCTCAGTTTCCTCTCCTCTCCTCTTGTCTCCTCCTCCCATTACAACCCTAATTCCCATTCCACTCCCCTGTCCCATCACTGCAAGCATTCTCTCTCCTCCTTTACCCTCCCATTCCCCTTGAAACCTTCTATTGCTTCCCCTCTTCCACCCCCCCACAAAAGAAAAAAAGATATTCCTCCCCAAACATTCTCCATTTTCTACCTCCCCCCAATTCCTCCCTCCTCCCCCTAAATTCCCAGCCTAAACAAAAAAGCATTGAAATTCCTCGTTTTCCCCTCCCATCTCTCTTTCTTCCCTCCCCCCAAACATTCCCTCTCCCCTCTGATAACCCCTTGAACAATTCCCTCCCTCTCTCCCCTCACCTCCCCACCGCTTATCTCCACGCAGCCACACAGTCTTGCTTGTCCACCCCCGGTTACCTCCACCCTCTCTCCCTGCCTCCTCTACCCACCTATCCCTCCCGTCTAAGCCCTCCCGGTCCCATCTGTCAGCTGGTAAAGGCCGCAAGTTGCCGCGTCACCAGCAGAGTCTGTAAGTTTTCCCCGGCAAGAGTTAGCATTCACAATCTCATAGGTAGTGGTCCTCTTTTTCTTAACTCCTTTTTCTTTGTCCTGATCCCACGTAGCTTTCACGCTGATTAAATCGTTTAGAATGCACTCCTCTGTTTTTTGGTTTATTTTTTTCCTTCATGTGTGTGTTTGTCAATACATAGGTGAGGCTTGAGGGAGAAAATAATGTGTATTGCTTTT
>NC_059281.1:12592401-12594901 GCF_017591435.1 Portunus trituberculatus
GTTCCCGCGGTTGGGTGACACTGGCGGTACTTGGCGCAAAATCAGGGCGCCCGTGTACCGCCAAATTGAAAACAAGGGAGGGAGAGAGGCAGGAAGGGGGAAGAAATAGA
Source organism: Portunus trituberculatus (assembly GCF_017591435.1). Taxonomy (NCBI): domain Eukaryota; kingdom Metazoa; phylum Arthropoda; class Malacostraca; order Decapoda; family Portunidae; genus Portunus; species Portunus trituberculatus. The sequence goes on from NC_059281.1 coordinate 12,592,512, forward strand.
GAGGATAAAGGGCAGATATGGGAGAGGTAAGGTAAATGAGTGAGAGAGAGAGAGAGAGAGAGAGAGAGAGAGAGAGAGAGAGAGAGAGAGAGAGAGAGAGAGAGAGAGAGAGAGAGAGAGAGAGAGAGAGAGAGAGAGAGAGAGAGAAGAGAGAGAGAGAGAGAGAAAATGGAAGGATATGTGAAAGTAAACGACTTGGTGGTATTGTGTAAATGAGAGAGAGAGAGAGAGAGAGAGAGAGAGAGAGAGAGAGAGAGAGAGAGAGAGAGAGAGAGAGAGAGAGAGAGAGAGAGAGAGAGAGAGAGAGAGAGAGAGAGAGAGAGAGAGAGAGAGAGAGAGAGAGAGAGAGACGTGAGAAAAATGTCACTGTGTCCTCTTTCCTCTTGGATGAACAAACACACACGCACACACACACACACAAGAGTACGTGTGTGTGTGTGTGTGTGTGTGTGTGTGTGTGTGTGTGTGTGTGTGTGTGTGTGTGTGTGTCCATCCGTTTTCCTAAGAGAAGACAACAAAAGTGGAGGAGGAGGAGGAGGAGGAGGAGGAGGAGGAGGAGGAGGAGGAGTGAGGAGGAGGAGGAGGAGGAGGAGGAGGAGGAGGAGGAGGAGGAGGAGGAGGAGGAGAGGAATGTGCTGGGCTGGAGTGTTAGGGGTGGAGATGAGAGGGTCATAAGGAGGAGGAGGAGGAGGAGGAGGAGGAGGAGGAGGAGGAGGAGGAGGAGGAGGAGGAGGAGGAGGAGGAGGAGGAGGAGGAGGAGGAGGAGGAGGAGGAGGAGGAGGAGGCAAGAAAGGAGGAAGAGGATAAGCAAGAGACAGATGGTGGCAGTAAATAACAAGAAAGTAGGAATAAGCGAGGAGGAGGAGGAGGAGGAGGAGGAGGAGGAGGAGGAGGAGGAGGAGGAGGAGGAGGAGGAGGAGGAGGAGGAGGAGAAAAAAGAGGTGGGGAAACAAAGGCAATGACAGGAAAGCAACACTTCAATAAATAACATATTAGAAAAACGCCACACAAAATACTACCTATAGAATAAAATAACCACAACATTCTCTCTCTCTCTCTCTCTCTCTCTCTCTCTCACCTCCATTACATATTTATCTGTTGTCTATATTTTTTTCTCTCTGTTTAACCTTTTACTCTTTACAAACTATTACTTTTATCAATTTTCTCTCTCTCTCTCTTCTCTCTCTCTCACTTTCACTACTCATCCCGTCACCACAAGTCTTATATCTTCATTATCATATCCTTAGTTCTTTTTTTTTTTACTCTTTTCCTCTCTTCTCTTTCTTCTTCCCATCTTTTCCTCCATTTCTCATTTCCGTTTCTTCCTTTCCTCCTCCTTCGTCCTTTTCCTGTCTCTCTTCTCTAGATCACACTTTTCACTCACTCGTTGCTTCTCTGTTCATTCAGCTCTTTACCTCTTCATAAGCTTTTTCATCTTTAATTAACCTTTATTTTATTTCAATTTCTCTCTTTACTCATTAATTCATCAACTATTTTCTTCTACATCTTTTGCATATTTTTCAATCAATTCATTCTTTCTCTACTCTCTGCTTTATATATATAGTTTACTCTGTCTATCCTTTATCTTACTAAAACACTAAAAAACAATCCACTTCATGAATTTTCTCTCTCTCTCTCTCACACATACACGGTTTATCAATTTACCCACTCCATCTATCTACCTCAATCTCTCCACACTAATACTCCATCAATCTCCATGTCTCGACGCTAATGCATCACTAAACCAGACAACAATTGCTTCATTATCCCAGTACTGGCAGGCGACAGGGCTCACAGGGACGCAGGAACACGGGAGAACACACAGGAAACACGCGGAAAAATCTCTGGGTCTCATTACCAGTCGCTGTGATCACGAGACAAGAGACAGAATGGTAGCAGTATTTTTTGAATCAGCTCGCTACTCTCTCCTGTTGTTAATTTGATAGTACAGGAACACGTGAGTTGGTTGGCAGAGGGCATTGGGTGGTGTGTGTGTGTGTGTGTGTGTGTGTGTGTGTGTGTGTGTGTGTGTGTGTGTGTGTGTGTGTGTGTGTGTGTGTGTGTGTGTGTGTGTGTGTGTGTGTGTGTGTGTGTGTGTAAGGACGTTCAATTAAGGATAAGAAATCATTCTCACAAACATAATTACAGAGAGAGAGAGAGAGAGAGAGAGAGAGAGAGAGAGAGAGAGAGAGAGAGAGAGAGAGAGAGAGAGAGAGAGAGAAAGAAAGAAAGAAAGAAAGAGAGAGAGAGAGAGAGAGAGAGAGAGAGAGAGAGAGAGAGAGAGAGAGAGAGAGAGAGAGAGAGAGAGAGAGAGAGAGAGAGAGAGAGACAATGTTATCCAGCATTTTTCATTGTAGACTCAAGAGTGACACGAAGCACACTTAAGAACA
>NC_059281.1:12599901-12609901 GCF_017591435.1 Portunus trituberculatus
AAACATACAAAACACATCACAAACACCACCAAAACACCCAAAAACACCACAACACTCCTTTATGGTGACAAGTGACAGCAGCGAGAGCGAGAGAGAGAGAGAGAGAGAGAGAGAGAGAGAGAGAGAGAGAGAGAGAGAGAGAGAGAGAGAGAGAGAGAGAGAGAGGTGACAGGGGCAGTGATGGAAACATTAACTTGGATACGAAATTGTGGCACTGAATACCACACCTCTTGATCACTCACTCACCCACCCACTCACTCACTCACTCACCCACTCGCTCACCCACTCACTCACTCATGCAACTGATACTAAATGGTCGTGTTGGCGTGCGTGTCAGTGTGTGGTTGGGACTCGTCTCTGCCTGCATAACTGACTGACTGACTGGCTGACTGGCTGGCTGACTGATTGACTGGTTGACTGATTGACTGACTGACTGAGTAGAGAAATACATGGGGTGGGAGGACAATAGTGGTGCAAATAGGAATGTAGCAGAGAGAGAGAGAGAGAGAGAGAGAGAGAGAGAGAGAGAGAGAGAGAGAGAGAGAGAGAGAGAGAGAGAGAGAGAGAGAGAGAGAGAGAGAGAGAGAGAGAGAGAGGTATACGCATGCACACTATACACCAATAAGTGACTGAGTGAGCAATAAGTGACTGAGTGAGTGCATTAGAGCGAGAGCGAGAGAGAGAGAGAGAGAGAGAGAGAGAGAGAGAGAGAGAGAGAGAGAGAGAGAGAGTGGAGGAGGTGGTCAGGAGGGAAAAGTGGAAGGGAGATAGAGAACAGAGGAGTCCGGAGAGAAAGAATGGAGGAAAGAATACTGGAGTGGTTGAGGGAGATGGAGGGAAAGAAGAAGAGGAGGAGGAGGAGGAGGAGGAGGAGGAGGAGGAGGAGGAGGAGGAGGAGGAGGAGGAGGAGGAGGAGGAGGAGGAGGAGGAGGAGGAGGAGAGAAGACGAAGAAAAATTGAGCACTTTCGGAGAGAGAGAGAGAGAGAGAGAGAGAGAGAGAGAGAGAGAGAGAGAGAGAGAGAGAGAGAGAGAGAGAGAGAGAGAGAGAGAGAGAGACGTGCGTAGGATGTAGGAAATGAAGAAATGAGGATAAAGGAGACGGAGAGGAAAGAAAATGAGAAAGAAAAAGGAAAAGAAGATGAACAAAGAGAGAGAGAGAGAGAGAGAGAGAGAGAGAGAGAGAGAGAGAGAGAGAGAGAGAGAGAGAGAAAGCTACCTCAACATTTAACGATTCATTGTTCCGTCAGCACCTGTCTGATTAAATTCTGGCCCGCTCGCTCGTCCACCTTACCTGAACTCTGATTGCAAGGCGGGACCAATAATTATTTAACCAATTCTCTGACCGACCCACCGAGCGACCTACCGACCCGCTGACTGACTGACTGACTGACTGACTGATTCGACTCGCCAATCTTCATCCAATAATAGAAAAAAAGTGACTGACGACATGCGAGGTTCCGTGTCAGTAATATGCATATGATTTATTCAGTAAGGAAAGGTTAATTAGTTACTGGGATGGAAAAGTAAGGAGTAATGAGGCAGCGGGAGAGAGAGAGAGAGAGAGAGAGAGAGAGAGAGAGAGAGAGAGAGAGAGAGAGAGAGAGAGAGAGAGAGAGAGAGAGAGAGACTAACCAAATAATAACGCTTGTCCATTACAGGAGAGGGAGGAGGGGAAGAAGAAGATGAGGAGGCGGACGAGGAGAGGCACAGACGAGAGGAGAGACAAGAAGCCGTGAAGGAGGAGAAGGAACAGGAGGAGGCGGACACTCTGAAGGAAGAAGAAGAGGAGGAGGAGGAGGAGGAGGAGGAGGACGGGCCGAAGATCACATGGGGACAGAGCGCAGACACAGACCCCGATATGGTGTACTTTGACCACGATAATCTGACTAATCTGACGGTCATTGTGGGTCACCGCGCTGCCCTTCCCTGCAGAGTACTCAACCTCAATAACAAAGACGTGAGTATGACGGTCATTTATTTCATTTTTCATTCATCTTATCTTATTTATTCATTTTACTTTATTTTATTCAATTTTTTGTCTTATTTTTATGTCTTATCATTTTATCTATCTATATTAGTGTGTGTGTGTTCTTTACGTATTCATTTATTTATTTGTTTATTTTTTCCTGTGATTGTGTAATTTTATGCGTTTATGTTTGCCATTGTTTTGTTTTTGTGTTTTGTGTTTGCTTAGTTTTAGATGTTATTCTCCTCCTCCTCCTTCTTTTTCTTCTTCCTCCTCTTCTTCTTCTTTTTGTTCTTTCTAACCCATTTTCTTTATTATATTTTTTACTCTATGATCTATTTCCTCATTATTTCCATTTCTCTGTGCGTTGTTTATTACTACACTTGAGTCCTTGTCCTCTTCCTCGTATTCCTCCTCCTCTTCCTCTTCCTCTTCTTCTTCCCTTCACTCTATTCAATTCTCATCGTTATCTTACTTCACAGTTTCTATTATTATACTCTTATCTTCGTTCCATATGTCATGCTTCTTGTTCTCTTCCTTCTCCTCCAACTCCTCCTTCTCTTCCTCCTCCTCCTCCTCCTCCTGCATTGCTGTCCTGTCTCTATCACTGGTAGTTAGGAAATAGTTTCAACAAACAGCCTAGTAAGGATCTAAAGGTCTGTTGCTGTTTGTCTTCCTTAGTATTCCTCCTCCTCCTCCTTCTCCTTCTCGTCTTCCTCCTCCTCTTATATCTTCTTTACTATTCGTCATTATTATTAACATATTTTTATTAATAAGTTTTAATCTCTAGCTTCCTCTTCGTCACTCTTGCCCTCCTTCTCCTCCTCCTCCTCCTCCTCCTCTTCTTCTTCCTCCTCCTCCTCCTCCTCCAGGTCTATTATCCACTTAGTGCGATTTCTCTTCTCTTTCTCCTTTACTCAGCCTCTTCTTTTGTATATATTCTCTTCTTTCTCAAGCTCAGCCAGTAAATACACTTCACCCTCTCTTTGTCCTTCCAGTCTCGTGCATTTTTTGAGGTTCATCCCCTAAATAACCTCCTCCTCCTCCTCCTCCTCCTCCTCATTCTTTTACTAACCTACATAAACACCCCTTATCTCTTTGTCTCCCTAGTTCAATCAATCTTTATCTAGTTATGACCCTAAATGCATCCCTTCTCTTCCTCCTCCTCCTCCTCCTCCTCCTCTCTTCTTCTCTTATTATACTCCCCATCCCTCCTCCTCCTCTTCCTCCTATTCTTTTATTCGCCTAACCTTTGTTTTTTCTTTCATTTTTTTTCCAGTTTCGTGGTTAATTTATTCTCTCTTTTTTTTTCTCCTCCTATTTTCTCCCTCTTCTCTATTTTTTGTTGTTCATTTCTTATTTTCTTGTTTCTTCTTTTTTTTTTTACTCCTTCTTTTTCGTTGTAAATTCTTGTCTCTCCTTTTATTCGTTTTTTTCTTTTTCCTCTTTTCTTTTCTTTTTTTCTCAGAATTTGCTTTTATTCCTTACTCCTTTCTTCTTCTTTCCTTTGTTTTATTCGTGTTTTCTTTGCTAGTCCTTCAACTTTTATTCTTTTTGTCTTTCCTTTCTTCCTTCTACATTTTGCCCTTCCTTCTTCCTTGTCTTCATTTCTCTTCACTTCCTTTTATTTCCATCTTCATTAATCTTAACATTCCTCCTCCTCCTTCTCCTCCTCCATTTTCTTTTCTTTCTTTTCTTCTTCTTGCTCCTTTCCACATTTATCCTCCATTATCTCCTGCTGTTTCTCTTTTTGTCCTCCTCCTCCTCTATACGGTCACACCAAACACATTTCCTTTCCTCTTTCCCTTTGTTTACTTCCCTTCATTCACTCAAGCTTCAGTCCACCTTCTAAATACACTCTTCTTTTCTTCTTTCTCTCTCTCTCTCTCTCTGTTTCCATCCTCCTTCCTCGGCAAAGGTAACTAATTAATACATGTGTGAAGGATTAATTCAATGCTCTCCTGGCGTTTATCTTTTGGCCTAGTCATGTGTGTGTGTGTGTGTGTGTGTGTGTGTGTGTGTGTGTGTGTGTGTGTGTGTGTTTTGTATTTTTGTGTTTTTTTTTAATTTTCAGCCCGTTTCTTGTATTTCTTTCGTATTTTCTAGTTTCCCTCTCTATTTTACGATGTTTCTTTTGTTTTCTATTTTTTCTTTATCTAATATTCTTTTTCCTTTGCTATTTTTCCCTTTAATAATTTCAGCCTCTTTCCAATACATTCCCTTTAAAAGTTCTCCCTTCTAATTGAAGCTAATTCTTCTTTTCATTTTTCTTTTCTTTCCATTCTCTTTCTTCTTCCATTTTTACTTTTTTTTCTACATCTTGACGTTTTTCGGCTAAAGTCACCTCTTATCATCTTCTCCTCCTCCTCCTCTTCTTCTTCTTCTTTTTCCTCTTCCTCCTCTTTTTTTTTCTTTTCTCCTATCCTTCCTCTTCTTTCAATAAAGTTAATGTTTCTTTGCCCTCTTTTCCTCTTTACTTTCCTTAAGTCTTTACGTTATCCCTCTAAAGTCACCTCCTATTTTCCTCCTCCTCCTCCTCCTCCTCCTCCTCCTCCTCCTCCTCTTTCCCTTACAATTTTATCTAAGCTTCCTTCGCATCTTTCCTCGTCGTTTTCCCCTCGCTCACTCATTTTCCCACCTGCTCTTCTCGTTTGTTCCCCTCAGACGTCTTTCTCCTCTCCCTCAGTGACTCCCTCTCTTTCCCCTCTCACAGTTTTCCCCTCCCCTCTCCCTCTCCTCGGTTTCCCCTCTCCCCCCCTCACGTTCAAGGTTGTCCCATTAAGGAATCAATTAATTTTTGTCTCTTTACTCATGTCTCTCTCTCTCTCTCTCTCTCTCTCTCTCTCTGTGTGTGTGTGTGTGTGTGTGTGTGTGTGTGTGTGTGTGTGTGTGTGTGTGTGTGTGTGTGTGTGTGTGTGTGTGTGTGTGTCTGTGTGTCTCTGTCTTTCTGTGTGTCTTTCTGTCTGTCTTTCTGTCTCTCTCTCTCTCTCTCTCTCTCTCTCTCTCTCTCTCTCTCTTTTAACAATCTCATTTTTACAGACACACACGCACACTCACACACGGAAAGAGAGAGAGAGAGAGAGAGAGAGAGAGAGAGAGAGAGAGAGAGAGAGAGAGAGAGAGAGAGAGAGAGAGAGAGAGAGAGAGAGAGAGAGACTAACACTTCACCACCACCTCCACTACCCATCTCCTCCACCTCCTCCTCCTCCTCCTCCTCCTCATCATCATCATCATCATCATCATCACCCCCACCATACGCTCACGCACAACCTTCAATAATAGTCAAGGCGTGTCATTACTTACTCTCAAATTAAAGATATAGATGGCACATAATCGGAGGGAGTAAGGCACGTTCCCTCCTCCTCCTCCTCCTCCTCCTCCTCCTCCTCCTCCTCCTCCTCCTCCTCCTCCTCCTCCTCCTCCTCCTCCTCCTCCCTCTAGCGGGCCACGAACGAATCACACAGAAATTATGTTGATGGAGATTTTGCTCTTAGGGAGAAGTTACTGGCTGACCTTGCAATAAAGAGAGAAAGAGAGAGAGAGGGGAAGAAGAGAGAAGGAGAAGAGAGGGAGAGAAGGAAGAGAAAGAGAGAACGAGAGATGTGAGAGGGAGAGAGAGAGTGAGAGAGAAAGAAGGAAAGAGAAAAATCGCCGGAAACGAAGTGCAAATAAAGACGTGGAGGATGAAAGTTAAAGAGAAAGGTACTAGGAGAGAGAGAGAGAGAGAGAGAGAGAGAGAGAGAGAGAGAGAGAGAGAGAGAGAGAGAGAGAGAGAGAGAGAGAGGATATGAAACTCGAATTATTACTTTTTTTATTCTTTTATTACCATTTTCCTTACTTTCTTTCACCTCAATTTTTCTCGCTTCGTGGAAAATGACACTGGACACACACACACACACACACACACACACACACACACACACACACACACACACACACACACACACACACATCTATCTATCAATCCCTTAATCTAATTACTCAATCAACCAACAAATGAAGAAATAAACTTTAATTTTCACATCGAGAGAGAGAGAGAGAGAGAGAGAGAGAGAGAGAGAGAGAGAGAGAGAGAGAGAGACCACCACACCACACTAGCACTACCACCATCACCACCACCATCACACCGCATCAGTCTTGAATTACTAAAAGCAGCAAGTCACAAAGCCATACCACATCAATAATCACCATCTGTACTGTCCCACGCTGCTGTAGTAAAGGAACTTGAGCCACGAGGTAGTCAAATAAATAATAAGGAAGCTGAACAGTGCTCCTTCCCTTGAATAAACTAGAAAGAAAAGGAGGAATGAGAATCTGAAAACGTTATATTATAAGGGAGGTCACATTTCAAGGAGTTTACAGGCCTACAAGTAGCGATCAATATACAAACACCATATCCTTTTATCACTATTTACCTTTTGGAAACTATCAGGTTATAAAAGGGGGAGAAAATGACAGGAAATTAAGGGGAAGAGGAAAAGAAATGGAGTAGATAAGAAAAAAAACAACGTAATATAATCTACACTAAATCAAAAGAAGGTATTGTAGTACTGATTAACTCCTGCAATATATAAAAAGGACAATGAGACACGGAAAAAAGGGACTGGGTGGCAATGTTCTGGGAAGTGACGGAGGAGAGTACCAATAAGAAGAGAAAACGAGAAATCATCACGGTATTCCCTGAAGGTTTGAAGCGACACGGGCGAAGAAACGGAGCAGGTATTGACTCTTGCATTACTAAGAGGGATGTGAAGAATGAAAAGAAAACGTAACTAGCAAGGAGAGAGAGAGAGAGAGAGAGAGAGAGAGAGAGAGAGAGAGAGAGAGAGAGAGAGAGAGAGAGAGAGAGAGAGAGAGAGAGAGAGAGAGAGAGTTCATAAGAAAACGTTTCCACCACATATTTTATACAAACGAAAACCGTGTGTGTGTGTGTGTGTGTGTGTGTGTGTGTGTGTGTGTGTGTGTGTGTGTGTGTGTGTGTGTGTGTGTGTGTGTGTGTGTGTGTTACTGCTCTGTCCTCCTCCTATCTCCACTCATAAAGAAACAGATAAACACAGATAAATAAACACAAAGCAACACAAAGGAAAAAAAATGAAGGTAGAAAATAAAAGGATAAAAAAAAACACCAATAATAATGTAAATAAAGTAACAATAAAAGTCACCTATTATTTGTGGACCTTGGAATGAAAGAAATAAGAATAAATATTAACAAAAGAACACCTGTACACACCTGGCTTGCTGCGACACCTGTCCTGGCCTTCACTTTCCCACGCTCACCTGCGTCCTCACACCTGCAACTCACCTGCAAAAATAAAAGGAAACATTTAAGTCAGAGGAAACTTTGATTGACATCTGTATTAATTCTATTCTGTCTGTGTGTGTGTGTGTGTGTCTGTCTGTCTCTCACACACACTCTCTCTCCTCCAGTTTCTCTATTCCTGTTTGTTTCCTCTCATCTTACTCCACTTTCCTCTCCCCAGTCTCTCACTTCTGTTTCCCCCTCTTTATTTCCCTTATCCATTCTCCTCCCTTCTTTTATCTACAGGTAATAGAGTCACCCCTCTCTTTCCTCTCCCCTCACCCTCCTCTTCCCTCTTTCCTCCCATCCATTTAACTTTCCCCTCCCTTCCTCCAATTCTTTCCCTATATCCTCTCATCCCTCCCTTCCCCTGCAATTATTTCCTCTTTCCCTCCTCCCTTCTTTCCTTCTCTCCCCTCTGTTCCATTTTTAATTAATCTATCTCTTTAGCTTCCTTTCTCTCCTTCTTCTTCTCTCTCTATCTTCCTTTACAGCTCTCCCCTTCCTTTCTCTTTTCCTTCTTCTCTAACCCTTATTCTATTTCCTTGCCCCCTCCTCCTCCTCCTCCTCCTCCTCCTCCTCCTCCTCCTCCTCCTCCTCTGCCTAGGACTAAAAGATGTACAAACTAATCCAACGTCTTCCTACTCCGCCTCCTTTTCTCCTCTTTCACCTTCTCCCCTCTGTAGGTCGTCTTTTTGTATTCCTCCTCCTCCTCCTCCTCCCTTCCTCCTGACGGTCAATGGAAATACACAAGATAACTCGTTTTATTTTCCCCTCCCTTCCCCCACCGCGTCCCTCCTCCTCCTCCTCCTGCTGCGCCTTCTGCTGCTACTGCCAAAGGGCCAGCAGGTGTCGTGGATCAGACAGCGGGACCTGCACATCCTGACGGTGGGCATCTACACCTACACTGCAGACGACAGGTTCAAGGTAAGTGTGTGTGTGTGTGTGTGTGTGTGTGTGTGTGTGTGTGTGTGTGTGTGTGTGTGTGTGTGTGTGTTTTCTTTTATGATTAATTGACTTTTGTGTGTGGGTCAATAAAATAACTCACTGATTGATTGACTGGCTGGCTGGCTGACTGACTGACTGACTGACTGACTGACTGCTTGACTAGCTGACTGATTGAATGACCGACTATCTAAATGACTGACTGACTAATTGGTTAAACGATTAAGTGTGTGTGTTTGTGTGTGAATCTCTGTCTCTGTCTCTGTTTCTCTCTCTCTCTCTCTCTCTCTCTCTCTCTCTCTCTCTCTTTTTATCAGTCAATATTCACGTCAAGTTTCAATATTGTCAAATTTCTCTATCTTTTCTCTCACGAATTTTCTCACGTCGTTGTCACGTGTTTCTCCTTTCTTTGAGTTATTTCTATGCTTCCTTGAACCTCTCTCTCTCTCTCTCTCTCTCTCTCTCTCTCTCTCTCTCTCTCTCTCTCTCTCTCTCTCTGGCAATTATTCTATTTCATGGCATTGCGTTCGTCCTTCATTTTTCCTTTTCTTTTTCTCTCTTTCTCTATCTTTTCCTTCGTTTTATTCCTTCTCCTCCTCCTTCACCTGCTCTTTTGTTCCCTCCTCCCTTTCTCCTCTCTGACTCTAACGATTATGAAAGAGAAGAAAAATATATATTCTATTACTTTTGTCTTCCAATTTTTGTCTCCACATTTTCCTTCTCCGTGGCTTTTATTAAAATTTCCGTTCCTTTATCTTCCGTGTGTGTGTGTGTGTGTGTGTGTGTGTGTGTGTGTGTGTGTGTGTGTGTTACAAGGACACGTATTTTTTCTAATCTTGTGTTTTTTTAACCTCTCTCTCTCTCTCTCTCTCTCTCTCTCTCTCTCTCTCTCTCTCACATGGGTGCCATTTTCATTAATTTAGTGTGGGCAAATACTTTCCACGTGTTTCTGGCATAGTTTTCTCGTTTGATGTGTCGTGGCTCGAAAACTGACAGTGTGTGTGTGTGTGTGTGTGTGTGTGTGTGTGTGTGTGTGTGTGTGTGTGTGTGTGTGTGTGTGTGTGTGTGTGTGTGTGTGTGTGTAATTTTTTTTGACTGCTGTATATAGAAATAGTTATCAATACTCCTCTCTCTCTCTCTCTCTCTCTCTCTCTCTTTCATCTTTTATTCTATTTTTTCACTATGTGTTTCAATAATTCACACTTTCTTTCCCTTCCTCCTCCTCCTCCTCCTCCTCCTCCTCCTCCTCCTCCTCCTCCTCCTCCTCTTCCTCCTCCTCCTCCTCCTCCTCCTCCTCCTTCTTCTTCTAACTTTTTTTTATTCAATTCAGGCTTATTCTTGTTTCTTTTGGTCTCTTTTCTTTCCTGTTGCTATATATCTTACTCCTATTGCCTTTCTCCTCCTCTTCCTCCTCTTTTTTCTTTATTTTTTCCTCTCCTGTTGGTATTTCTCTCATTTCCATTATTTTTCTATTCTTTTCCCTTCGCCTCCTCTCTGTCTTCTTTCTCTCTCCATTTTTCTACTGTCTCTCCCGTGTTTCCTTCCCCTTTTTTCCTTCTTTTCTTTTTATTTTCTGCCGTGTCTCTAAATTACATTATCATCAACCTCTTCCTTCTCCTCCTCTTCCACTCTCATCCTTGTATCTTTTCCTTTTCCTCTACCTTTTACTTCTTTCTCCTTTCTTCTCCTCCTTTCTACCTTGCTCTTGTATCTTTTCGTTTTCATCCACCTTCTCCTCCTCTTCCACCTTCCATTCTGCATCTTTTCGTTTTCCTCCACTTTCATGCAA
>NC_059281.1:12619901-12632401 GCF_017591435.1 Portunus trituberculatus
GTGAAACGAAATTAGGGGAAAGGAAAGAGACAAAAAGTGTTGAATGCAGGAAAAGGAAGAAAGGAATAGATGAGGAGAAAAAGAAAATAGGTAATGAAAACGATGAGGAAAGAAGGGAAAAATATAGAAAAGAATGCGAAAAAAAACGGTAGGGAAAGGAAATAGAGAGAAAAGATGAAAAGAAGAAGTAAATGAGAACAAGTAGAAAGTAGAGAAGGGATGTAGAAAAAGATAAGTAGATAAAAAAAAAAACAAAAACTGTTAGTGATAAAGAACGAAAGGAAGAAGAAGAAGAGGAAGAAGAGGAAGAGGAGTAGGGAGAAGAGAAGAGATGCAGCAGGCAGACAGAGAAAGTTTCCTGTGAGTTTTGTGACGAGGAAAGAGAATTTGGAAGGAATCAAGTAAGTTTTGCTGTGTTGCAGTGAGTGAGTGTGTGGGGTGAAGTGTTGTGAGTGTGGGATGAAGTGTGGGGAGTGTGGGGTGTTGTGTGAGGCGTGCTGGGTACCTGAAGTGTGGGAAAGGGAAAGTGGCAGATAGGGAGAGAAGACCAGTAGGACAAAAGGAGAGGAAATACAGCGTCAAAAGAATAAGATGGAAAGGTAGGAGTGTGCTGGAGTAAAGAGCTATAGGATACGAGAAGGATGTTTGTAAGAATGAGGAAGGGAATGTAGAGGAATAAGGAGTAAGTAAGGGAATTAAGAGAGGATTAAAAAGAGCACAGGAAAGAGTTGTCAAAAAAAAAAAAAAAGAGATTAGAGGAACAGGAGAGAACAAAAGGGATGCAATTAAGAGATTTTAGACTAATAAAAGGGAGGAAAAAAAATGTATAGAAATCAAGAGGGTTTATGTTAACGTGAAAAATAAATGATTGAAATAATAAAGAGGATTAGAATAATGTATACAAGCAACAAAGGACACTGACTGAAAAAAAAAAAAAAAACGTCCATAGAAATAAATCCACGAAAGGAGATCAGTGAAAAAAAAAAATAAATGGCTAAGAAGATTATAATAAGAAATTGAAGGAAAAAAAAAGACATTAAAACAAGTCAATAAAAATATGAGGAAAAATAAAACGAAAAAAAATAAAAGGGGAAAAAACTCATCTATACGAATATACAAAAAAAAAAAAATAAATAAATAAATAAAAATAAATAAAATAAATAAATAAATAAATAGAAAACCTCAACAGCATAGGATAAAAGTGTGTTTGAGCTTCTATCTCCCTTATGGCCTCCCCCCAACCACTGACCCCTCCCCCCGTCCCTCTCGCCCCCAGGGGAAGAATCCGCTGCGGTACACAAGGCAGGGTCGTCAGCGGCCCGGCCTGACCCAAGGGTGGTGTGTTGCTGCCCCCTCATGCTGCTGCTGCTGCTGCTGCTGTCCCTCCCCCTGCAGCAGTGCGCCCGGTGACCCCGCCCTATGGTGAGTGTGTGTGTGTGTGTGTGTGTGTGTGTGTGTGTGTGTGTGTGTGTGTGTGTGTGTGTGTGTGTGTGTGTGTGTGTGTGTGAGTGATATTTTTGTTGGTGTGTGTGTGTGTGTGTGTGTGTGTGTGTGTGTGTGTGTGTGTGTGTGTGTGTGTGTGTGTGTGTGAAGATCTTTATATGTATCTATTTATCTATTCATTTCTGTTCGTCTGTCTGTCTGTCCAAAAGTTTGTCTGTCTGTCCGTGTGTCTATCAATTTATTCATTTATTTACATTGTCATGTACTTGTCAGTCTAACTGTTAATTTAGTTTTGGGCAACTCTCTCTCTCTCTCTCTCTCTCTCTCTCTCTCTCTCTCTCTCTCTCTCTCTCTCTCAAATTTACAGGAAAAATGGTGTACAGAAATGGCAACCTTCCGTGTGCATACGTGCGTGAATACAAGTGCGTGCGTGTGTGTGTGCGTGCGTGTGTGTGTGTGTGTGTGTGCGTGCGTGTGTGTGTGTGTGTGTGTACGTAATTACAGTGTGCGGCTTACCACTTTGCCGTCGTGTCCCCTCGTCTCGCTTCACCACCACCACCACCACCACCACCACCACCACCATCACCATCACCACTACCACTACCACCACCACAGTTATTCCGCACACTCGCCGGCCACACGTGCTCCCCGGGGCGGCAAGGGCGGCAAGCCAAGCGCCAGGTGCCGTGACAAGCGAGGCAACTTTTTCACGGGCGTCATAAATTAGTTGTTGGTGGAGGACGGTTCTATTGCCCCCTCTATCATGCACGCGGCAGGGATGAGGTGGCCGGCTCTCATTCTGCGCCCTTTACCACTGTCCCTTTGTCCTTGTTTCTTGCCCTTTGTCCTTTTTATTGCCCTTTGTCCTTGTTTATTGTTACTTTTTCCTTGTTTCTTGTTCCTTGTCCTTGTTTCTTGTCCTTTGTTCTTGTTTCTTGCCCTTTGTCCTTGTTTCTTGCCCTTTGTCCTTGTTTCTTGCCCTTTGTTCTTGTTTCTTTTCCCTTTGTCCTTGCTTCTTGCCCTTTGTTCTTGTTTCTTGCCCTTTGTTCTTGTTTCTTGCCCTTTGTCCTTGTTTCTTGCCCTTTGTTCTTGTTTCTTGCCCTTTGTCCTTGCTTCTTGTCCTTTGTTCTTGTTTTTTGCCCTTTGTCCTTGTTTCTTGCCCTTTGTTCTTGTTTCTTGTCCTTTGTTCTTGTTTCTTGCCCTTTGTACTTGTTTATTGTTACTTTTTCCTTGTTTCTTGTTCCTTGCCCTTTGTTCTTGTTTCTTGCCCTTTGTCCTTGTTTCTTGCCCTTTGTTCTTGTTTCTTGCCCTTTGTTCTTGTTTCTTGCCCTTTGTTCTTGTTTCTTGCCCTTTGTTCTTGTTTCTTGCCCTTTGTCCGTTTCTTGCCCTTTGTCCTTGTTTCTTGCCCTTTGTTCTTGTTTCTTGCCCTTTGTCCTTGCTTCTTGCCCTTTGTCCTTGTTTCTTGCCCTTTGTTCTTGTTTCTTGCCCTTTGTTCTTGTTTCTTGCCCTTTGTCCTTGATTCTTGCCCTTTGTCCTTGTTTTTTGTTCCTTGTCCTTGTTTTTTGTTCCTTGTTTTTTGTTCCTTGTTTGTTCTTGTTTCTTGCCCTTGTCCTTGATTCTTGTTCCTTGTTCTTGATTCTTGCCCTTTGTCTTTGTTTTTTGTTCCTTGTCCTTGTTTTTTGTTCCTTGTCCTTGATTTTTGTTCCTTGTTCTTGTTTCTTGCCCTTTGTCCTTGTTTCTTGCCCTTTGTTCTTGTTTCTTGCCCTTTGTCCTTGTTTCTTGCCCTTTGTTCTTGTTCCTTGTCCTTGATTCTTGTTCCTTGTTCTTGATTCTTGTCACTTGTCCTTGTTCCTTGTTCCTTGTCGTCCCTTGTCCTTGTTTCTTGATTCTTGTACATTGTCCTCTTGTCCTTGATTCTTATACATTGTCCTTTGTTCCTTGTCCCTTGTTCGTTGTTTGCCTCTGTCTTTCTGCTTCTTTTTCCGTCTCTTTCTCTTTCTATTTCCTATCTTTGTATCTTTTCCCTTCCTGTTTCTGTGTCTCCATCCCTTATCATTGTTTCTTTGTCCTTTTTTTCTTGTTCCTTGTTCCTTGTTTGTGTGTCTCTGTGTTTCTTTCTATCTCTACCTGTTTCTTTTTCCCATCTATGTATCTTTTCCCTTTCTTTTTTCTTCTTCCTCCCTTTTTTCAGTTCCGTTTCTCGTCCCTGTTTTGTATTCCTATTTTCTCTTTCACTGTCTCTTTCTTCCTGTTTCCTATTCATGCATCTTTTTCCTTCCTGTTTCTGTGTGTTTCGTTTTTTTTTCCTCTTCCTGTGTTTTGTTTCCGGTTTTTTTCAATTGTTGTCTCCTTTACCTGACTGTGTTCCTATTTATTTGTCTTCCTGTTTGTTTCTGTTTTCCTTCCTGTTTTTGTGTGTCATTTTTCCCCTTCCTGTTATTTTTTTTCCTGTTGCGTTTCCCTATTTTGTGTCCCTATTGTCTTATTTGCCTGACTGTTCCTATCTATTTGTGCTCCTGTTTCTGTTTGTTTCCCTTCCTGTTTTTGTGTCTGTCATTTTTCTTCTTTTTTTTCTCCCTTTTTTTATCCTTATTCTTTTTATCCATATTGTTGTCTCATTTCTCAGACTGTGTTCCAATTTATCTGTATTCCTGTTTCTGTTTTTGTGTCCTTATCTCCTCTTCCTGTTCTTTTTGTCTTTTTCTTGTCCATATTTTTTGTTTCTATAGTTTTCTTACTTGCCTGACTGTTGCTATTTATTTGTGTTCCTGTTTCTGTTCCAGTCCCAGCCATCAGCCTTGTCCTCACGCCCTGGTGTCTTTGGCCTCGTTGCCTTGTCCTTGTAGTCCTGCTGTGTTGTGTCGTGGGTGTATTTCATCTTGCTTAGTCTGTCTTCATACATCATATTTTCTTCCATGTCTCTGGTCTATTCTTTCTCTCCCTCCCTTCCTCCACCTTTTACCTTACTGCAGTTCATATCTTTCCTCTCCTTTCCTCTTCTCCTCACTTCATTCAAGTTTATTTAATCTTCTCTTCCGTTTCCTCTTCCTCCTCTTTTCCTCCAGTGAGATTGTCTAACTTAGCATGACCTATTTTTTCTTACCCAACTTTACCTAATCGTGGTTTACCTTTCCTTTAACTTGACCTGACCTAATCTAACCTAACCTCACCTAACCTTGCCTCACCTCACCTTATCTGACCTAGCCTCGCCAAATCTAACCTTACTTTAACTTGAATCTTTACGTGACCAAATTTAACTCGAAAGGAATCTGACCTAATCCAACTTTACCTTACCAGACACACCTAGTTTTACCTTACCTACCCCGAAGTAGACCTTAACTGAACTTGCCCTAACACACCTGTACCGCCTTAACATACCTGCAAATCTACACCACCCTGACACACACTAATCCACACTTACGCCACAATAACACACACTGACACACACCTGACCAAACCTAGCACCACACACCAAAGCCCTTTCCCTTTCCCTCTCTCCCAGCAGCATACCGACACACTCCCCTGCTTCGAGACAAACTTTTTTCCCTGGTAGCCTGACGTGTGCAGGGCGAGGTAATGCAATCAGGGCATCCCCGCGTCTATAAAGCCTAAGATACAGAGCACAGGACACGCAGTAACGGTGGATAGAGGGCCACGGACCTTTAGTGTGCGTACAGGTGGTGCGGCGCAAGTGTGTGTGGAAAGGTGATGGAGGGCAGGTTGAGTGGATGAGAGGTAGAATAATAAGTGTGAGGTGGAGGAGATGGGTGAGGTGGGTGATGCATATGATAGGTTGAGAGGAAGCACTGGGGGTCTGATAAGTGGGTGAAGGTACGTGGGTGATGATATGGATGTTAATGGTGGTGGTGATGTGTATGGATGAAAGCGAGAGCCTAAAGATTCACAGCTAGCAGGGAAAGCAGGACAAGCTAAGCAGTTAAGTGAACGAGAAGACAGACAGACAGACGGACAGGTGAAGCAGGTGAGAGAGACAGGTGGGCGGAAGGTCAGAGCCAGGTGGAGAAGTGGAGAGATGGAGCCGCTAGGAGAGGTAACGGGAGGCGGTGCATTGGTATTCCAGCGGCGTGGGTCTGTCAAAAGAGCTCTCAGCACCGTCAGTAGAGCTTATGAGCCATTAGGGCAGCGGGGGAGGCTCAGGGGCGGCGGGGGACGGCGGGGGCGTGGTACTCTTGCCGTGGCGCTATTCTCCCGTGCGGTTTATGCTAATGGAAGGCTATTTATTGACCGTTAAATGCCACGCTGGGGTAATGAACGAAAATGAATGAAAAGTTTCGCCTATTTGCACTGTGCTCGCCTGTAACTTCATATTTATTGATACAAAAGTGGAAGTGCGTGAACTGAAATTCTCTCGTGTCTCATCTCTCTCTCTCTCTCTCTCTCTCTCTCTCTCTCTCTCTCTCTCTCTCTCTCTCTCGATATCAATATCAGAGAGCGTGGAACTCCGTGCAGTGAATGAAAATAAGTTGGCGAGAAAATATTAAAAGTCCAGAAAGCGTGTAATCTAATACGCTGAAATAAAAGCTTACGGCATCCCATCCAACCACACACACACACACACACACACACACACACACACACACACACACACAGACGTACACCCGCAGTCCCTGGCAGTGAGCGGCGAAAATTAACTAGTTTGCAATCGAAAAAAAAAAAAAAGTTAACCTTTTCAATACTGGGACACATTTTTACCTTGAGATTTGTGTAAGATTAAACCATTTTATTGACATTAGCAAAGGTCTATGGAGTTCAGAAGATTAAGGGCCAGAATCCACTATTTTAATCCCCCACATGAGTTTCTAAAGCTGTATAAAATCGCCAGATAGTAAGCACAATGAATATGGAAACACGTCATGGTACTCAAGAGGTAAATGTTGGACCGATGTTTGCAATAGGACAGTGACGCAGCGCCGTGACACTCCCTGACGTTGGCACTGAGCTGAAGGTCGACTGAGACTAGATAGGTTGGAAATATGGGGGGGGTTAGGAAATCTGTTTGTGTGTGTGTGTGTGTGTGTGTGTGTGTGTGTGTGTGTGTGTGTGTGTGTGTGTGTGTGTGTGTGTGTGTGTGTGTGTGTGTGTGTGTGTGTGTGTGTGTGTGTGTGTGTGTGTGGCGCTGCTTGGTATCCGGGCGAAGACTGGAATGGCAATGAAATGTGTCCTTTAATTAGTACCTGTGTGTGTGTGTGTGTGTGTGTGTGTGTGTGTGTGTGTGTGTGTGTGTGTGTGTGTGTGTGTGTGTGTGTGTGTGTGTTTATTTCCATTTGTCTGGGTCTGTAATTCTCTGGTAGTGATTCTCCAGTTCAGATCGTCTCTCTCTCTCTCTCTCTCTCTCTCTCTCTCTCTCTCTCTCTCTCTCTCTCTCTCTCTCTCTCTCTCTCCCTTACCCCTATACCTTCAAAACACATTCTCACATTCTTTCCTTCACACTTCACCACCCTCCCTTTCATTCTCCCTCCTCAAAACCACCAGCCTCATTCTTACTTACCTTAACACACACTAAACTCACCGAACACACCTGAACACACCCTGAATACACCGGAACACACCCTAACATCAAACATTTCATCCTCTCACAATATTAACTTCCCGGCGCAAGGTTCAACGCACTCCAACACAACCCGCAGCCTCCTCACTCACTTCCTAACCACAGTACAAGACTAAAACCCGCCCAAAAACCGCCCAATGATCTTTAACTACAATCCAGACAAGGCCTCATCCCACCCAAACATAGCCCAATGCTCTCTTAGTCACCAGGAACACGCAGGGACAGTCGTGCCACGCCCATTTCACGCCAGCAACACCGCCCTACCTTGCTTTCAAGTTATGACAGCCTCATACCGCTCTCTCGTGTTCCTGGCGCTGAAATGTTAATGCTTCTGACTAGCTGGGGACGTGGCGGGGCTCGAACGCGTTGTAATGATTCTATTATGAGAGGTTTAACTAGTATTTCCGACTTCCAATGACTTGATTTTTTTAGAGGGGCTGTCTTAAGATATTTATCCTTTCTTGTGGCTAAATCTATCGGATCTCTATGGGGAACTGACGACTAAGTGGGCCTTTTTTTATTTATTTTTTTTTCATGACCAGTTGCCCCTTCTGAAGTGAGCCGCCCTTCAGTTCCACGTGTAAGTGTACATTTGTGAGGGTGTTGTGGTATTCAAACACGAAATATTGACACATTCCTTAATATTTCTGTGTAAAAACTTGAAAACTAAGAGCAATGTCCAACAGAATTTGTTAGACTATCACTAGAATCACAAAAATAACACCACTGGGAACTTTGATAACTCGCATTAGAACTTGTTAAACGATCACTATAACACCCCGTAAAAATAATATAGCTTGAAAAAGTAAACTTCCATTAGAGTCTGTCAAAAGCAGCAAACAAGACGCTGGAACATTTAGAGAACGCTGCACCCCATTATCAACCTGGAAAACGAAAACGAAAAGAAAAAGAAAAATTAAAACAGCGTAGAGGAAGAGACGCAGTACACAACACATCCTTATCAATAAATCACACTCAAAACTTGGAGAGACAAAACTGATAAGAACGGTGAGCAACCATTAACCATTATAAAACGAAAAAAGAAGAAAGGAATTAAAACAGCAAAAAGGAAGAGAAACAGTACACAACACATCCCTATTACTAAAACAAAATCAACACTAAGAGAGGCAATGATGATAACAACACTCAACCATTATTAACCATTATAAAAAGAAAATTAAAGGCACACGGTTCGAATCCTGTCCACGGTCCGAGTGTAGGTTGGGCTTCCTCACTCGGGGCAACGGTTTCCTAGCGGGTGGGCTTTGAGATAGGAGGTACCACAACAAGTATATAACCTTTAGCCCACAAAATTTCCGTGAAAAGCCCACATGGTATAAAAAAACAAGTACAGAAGCTGAACACAACACAGTGACTACATTTATCAACCATTATTAACCATTATAAAGAGAAGACAAAAAGAAAAAAGGAAATCAAACTCACCATTAAGAAAGAGAATAGTGATAACAGTGACTACATTAATCAACCACTATCAACCTGTAAAACGAAAAAAAAGGAGAAAAACTAAAACAGCAAGGAAGAGAAACACTACATCACTATCACTCAAAATCAACACTACGAGATACAACAGTGATATAGTGAGTACATTTATCAACCATTATAAAACGAAGAAAAAGAATTAAAACAGGGCAAAAGATAAGAAACAGTACAAAACCCATCCCGTTCACAAACCATTACCCAAAACCAACAATAATGACAACGCAAACCCTTTCACTACCGAGAGACATTTTTACCGTGAGTTTTAGGCATGGTTAGACGATTTTATTTACATTAGGAAGGATTTATGGAGGTCAGAAGATTAATGGCCAGACTCTCACTATTTTAATCACCACACAAGTTTCTGCAGTTGTATAAAATCATTAAATACTAAGCAGAAAGAATATGAAAACGGCTCATTGTACTGAAGGGGTGAAGTATATTTAGAAATCTTACACTAAAAATAAAGAGAGAGAAGAAATAGGACAAAAATAAAAATAAAATAAATAAGTAAATAAAAAATGAAAATAGACAAACACCCAATTGTCAGCAATGTTATAATGTTTTAATGTTTCAATGTTTTAATGTTTTAGGTTAAGCATGACTAAGAATTGTATAAATATAACTGATAGTGTTAATACTTTTAAACTCTTAAATTTTCTTTTCTTATACTTTGGCAAGCACAAGACAAATTCTCATTATTATTATTATTATTATTATTATTATTATTATTATTAATTGGAGAGTAAAAAGCAAGTCACCAGTCACCAGTCACCAGTATGAGCAATAGATGGAGACAGCAGCGATTAATCCCCTTGAGGACCATAACTAACTAAGAAACTAAGGTGGGAGTTTGAAATAGTGAAGACTGTGGCCATTAACCTTCTGACCTCCATAGACCCTTCCTAATGTCAATAAAATGATCTAATCGTACACAAATCTCAAGGTATAAATGTGTCCCAGTACTGAAGGCATTAAGAGCACTGCGATCACGAGGTTTCTGTTTTTACACGCTATAGATTCACCGGAGCCTCAAACCCGAGCCGTGGATCAGCTTAGGCTACAGTGATGAGATGGAGAGCCAAGTGGACTGTAATTAGTCAGCATAGTTCCTGATATCCTTCTAATTAAGCGTATTATTAATGTTGTTGATAGCATTATAGGCATTGGTATTACTTGTATCATGTTTATCGCTGCTATTACTACTGCTGCTGCTGCTTCTAATTGTCATTGCTATCTTCGTCAGTTGTACTAATAGTAGTAGTAGTAGTAGTAGTAGTAGTAGTAGTAGTAAAACAACAACAAAATTATCATCATCTTCTTCTTCTTCTTCTTCTTCTTCTTCTTCTTCTTCTTCTTCTTCTTCTTCTTCTTCTTCTTCTTCTTCTTCTTCTTCTTCTTCTTCTTCTTCTTCTTCTTCTTCTTCTTCTTCTTCTTCTTCTTCTTCTTCTTCTTCTTCCTCCTCCTCCTCCTCCTCCTCCTCCTCCTCCTATAGCAAGCTCTGATCTTGCCTGAATCTGAAGTTCATCTTCAGATTCAGGCAAGATCAGAGCTTGCTATTTCAATGCCCGTAGTTTACGAAATAAATTTAATGAGCTCCAAGCTCTTATACATCAAGAAAACTATGACATCATCGGCATCACAGAAACTTGGATTAATACAACACACAGAGATTACCTCGCAGAATACTCACTTGATGGCTATAACATTTTTAGTAGCGAAAGATCTCACCGTACAGGGGGCGGTGTAATGTTTTACGTTAAAAGTAATCTTCGTGCTCGTGTGATGCCAACTTCAACCATTGCAAACATAGATGTCAATTTCATTCATATAGAAAATAAATCCCGAAGAATATCATTAGGTCTCGTCTATCGTCCTCCAGCCCAGTCACCCGCCACAGACGAACAATTGTATGAACAAATCGCGGACATTTGCTGCGTAAACAATTGCATAATTATGGGAGATTTTAACCTTCCAGTCACAAGGTGGGGCGAACCACTGACAGCTCACGCTGGCCAGCAGCTGTATAATAGCATGCTTGAAAGCTCCCTCCACCAACACATCAAGCATCCGACAAGAGGAAACAATATCCTTGATATCGTTCTAACAAATGATGAGAATACTATTGAAAATGTGGAAATTGGACCAGAATTCAGTTCCAGCGATCATCGCACCTTAAAATTCACCATAAATTTTGACAAAGGAAAAGTGAATGAAAGTAAAGAAAAAGTGCCAGACTATCGGCGTGCAAACTACACAAGACTCCGTATGCAGCTTGCATCCATTGACTGGAATATACTGCTGGAAACACCAGATGTAGATAAGACATGGGAGGTGTTTGCTGAAAAGATAAATGATACAGCTAAGATGTGTATACCACTAAGAAACAGAAGGAAACTACTAAACACCAAACCGAAATGGTGGAATAATGAAATTAAAAGCTGTCTTCTAGCAAAGAAAGAAGCATACAACAAATACAAATTAACACAGCATAATAATGATAAATTAGAGCATGACAGATTGCGTAGAAAAGCAAAAAAGTTGATAAAAAGCAGCAAAAAATCTGTAGAAGCTCAGATCGCAAACTCCTGTAAAACCAACCCAAAGGAATTTCACAGTTATGTAAAATCCAAAAGAGTCTTAGCCTCAACAATTGGTCCACTCATAACAGAAAACGGAAACCAAATAGATAACGAAGCTGAAATGGCAAACGTCCTAAATAGATTCTTCTCAACAGTCTTCACGACTGAAGATGTCCAAAATAGTCTGCCCATGCCAGAGCCTCAGGCACAAGGCAAAACACTGCCTGACTTCATAGTTACAGAAAATGAAATCCTCACAGTCATGAACAGCATGAACGTAAACAAAACGCCTGGACCAGACAAGATATCACCCAGGCTTCTCAAAGAAGCGAAAAATGAGCTCGTGAAACCACTCACGATTATATTCAATAAAACTTTACAAGCAGGAAAGTCCCCAGGAGTGGAAGCTAGCAAATGTCACGCCCATTTTCAAGAAAGGAAATAAATCACTCCCAGCTAATTACAGACCAATCAGCCTTACTTCAGTAGTGTGCAAGCTGATGGAAACGATAATCAGAGATAAGATTGTCAAATTTTTAGAAGAAAATAAGATCATGAAGGATTCACAACATGGTTTCAGAAACAAGAGATCCTGCTTAACAAACCTACTAGACTTCTTTTATGAAGTTTTTAACTCGTATGACGAGACAAAAGCAGTGGATGTTATTTATCTTGATTTCCAGAAAGCTTTCGACACTGTCCCTCACAAGAGGCTAATCAGCAAAGTAAAAGCTCACGGCATAGCTGGAAATACCCTGAAATGGCTGGAAGACTGGCTCTCTGACAGAAAGCAACGAGTTGTTATAAATGGAAAAGAATCAGAGTGGCACAATGTGAAAAGTGGTGTTCCTCAAGGCTCTGTATTAGGACCAGTTCTTTTCATTGTTTATATTAATGATATTGATGAAGGAATCACTTGTAAAATAAGCAAATTCGCGGACGACACCAAAATAATGAGCAAAGTTACATCAACGTCACAATGGCAAGAACTACAGTGTGACTTAAATAAACTGACACGCTGGGCAGAAAAATGGCAAATGAAATTCAATATAGAAAAGTGTAAAGTCTTACACATTGGAAGTAACAATGTACAAGCAAAATACGTAATGAGTAATGTACCTCTGGAAAGTGCTGAGAATGAAAAAGATCTTGGTGTTGTGGTGTCTAAAGATCTCAAGCCGAGCAAACACTGCACAGAAGCAGTAAAGAATGCAAATAAATTAGTTGGGTTCATTGGAAGAACCTTTGAATTTAAATCAGAAAAAGTTATCCTTACTTTATATAACTCATTGGTGCGTCCTCAGCTTGAATACTGTGTGCAGTTCTGGTCACCATATTACAGAAAAGACATTGAAAAACTGGAAAGGATCCAGCGTAGAGTGACCAAGATGATTCCGAGATTGAGAAAC
>NC_059281.1:12637401-12639901 GCF_017591435.1 Portunus trituberculatus
TCTCTCTCTCTCTCTCTCTCTCTCTCTCTCTCTCTCTCTCTCCCCTCTCCCTTCAAACCTCACGCCACCTGTCTCCTTTAATTAAATTCTACATTACCTGAGTTTCATCTTTAATTAACACTTGGTTGTACTTTCAAGTGTTTTTTTAATGCAAGATTCATATTTTCTCTAAGTTCTTAACACAGATTAATGGGTTTTGTCCTTGAATGTCTGTCAGTGTTGCGTGTTTTGTTTTCAGTGTAATATGAGGGAATTGTTTTTGTAGCTGTTATTTTAAAGGGGAGAGGGGCTAGGTGTGTGTGTGTGTGTGTGTGTGTGTGTGTGTGTGTGTGTGTGTGTGTGTGTGTGTGTGTGTGTGTGTGTGTGTGTGTGTGTAAATGCATCCTTTGTTTTTCTACTTAAAATTATTACAATGTTGAATCTTTTTATCACTATTTCATTTTTGTATATATCTTTTTTGCCATCCCATATATTTTTTTTTACCTATTTTCGTGTCTGGCTTGTTAAATAGTGTGGGGATTTTGATTTTCGTACAATAAATGATTACAAAGGCAATTCTCTTTTATCTTTTTTTTTTTTTGTTATTAGAGCGTGGCTGTGTTTTTGTTGAATTTGTTTACTGTGTTGAATATTGTAGAGGATTTTTGTTGCAGAGTGATGATTTATAATAATGTTGACGTTTTGGGGTATTTTTCGTAATCACAATTGATTTTTTTCTCATTTTGTTTGAATTTTTCTCATGTTTCTGTTGTTGAATGTCACTCATTGTTTGTTCTTTCACTAAAAATATTAAAAAAGCTTATTTATTTATCTATTTTCGTTTATAAAGGTCAAATATTTTACACTGATCTGTTTTCTTTACGCTCTGATAATTAATGCAAAAAGGACGTCAAGATTTTATTAATGTTCTATCTATTATCCATTTTTCAGAGTTCTTTTTTTTAGAATCTGTCTTTTGTTTTGTTTTTATAGGTCAAACATTCTACATTAACTTGCTTTCCTTACTCTCTGATGATTAATGCAAGGTGAAAGTCAAAATTTCATTTATGTTCTATCTATTATCCATTTTTTTTTCTCAATTTGTTTTTTAGAATCTGTTTTTCCTGGTTTTGTTTTTAGTTATTATTATGTCTTCTTTGCTGAACTGAAGTCATTGTTCTTTAACTAAAATAATACAAAAAAAAAAAAGCTAAGTTATTTTTTATTTTCGTTATTAGAGCTCAAACATTCAACATAGATTTTTTTCCTTTATTCTGTGATAATTAATGCAAGGTGTGCATCAAGATCTCATTAATGTCCTATCTATTATTCACTTATTAACTTATTCTATTATTACTATGTGTTTATTACTAGTCAGTGCTTGTTGTCACTTGTGCAGCTCAGGTGAAGAAATAAACAGGTGACTATTGAGTGGCCGCTTCCTGGAGGTGATTCACGTGTCACGGATGGAAGGGTTCAGTGTTACCAGATGATTTAATTTGTGTGCACTCATGTTCTTAATGTTCTGTTCCTAATATGGACATGGACACACACACACACACACACACACACACACACACACACACACACACACACATTTCCCTTACTTTTCTTCCTGACTTCCTCCTCCTTCCTCACTATTTCTTCTCTTCCATATCTTCACTCTCCCTTCTCTTCTTCTTTCATTCCAGCTTTCCATACTCCTTTTCCATTATTTTCCTTCCTGATACCCTTCACCACTTTTTCTTTCTCTTCTACCACTCCATGCTTTCTTCTCTTCTTCCCTCCCTAATAAAACATTTTTTCTCCACCTTCCTTCATTCCACCCTTTCCTACCCCTGCCTTTCCACCTCTAATCCCTTATCTTTCCTGAACCCCTTATCCACCTTCCCTTCTGTTCCCCCAACCTCCTCCTCGTCCTCCCAGCCTTCCTTCCTCAAAATAGCAAGAACAGGAGCGGCAAGACGAACAAATACACACACACACACACACACACACACACTGACAAACAGCCATCATTTCCCTGCTGCACCAGTGACGACAGGCAGTAACAACATACAACAATATATTCACAGCATTTTTATGTCGCCTAAACGCAGGTGTCGGCGAACAGCACACACACCTGACCTGGATAATGACGAGGATTCTACACCTGGCATGCGCTGGTGGTGGTGGTGGTGGTGGTGGTGGTGGCGGTTGGTAGTGGTGGTGGTGGTGGTGTATAATATATATGATTTTTTGTGGTTTTGTAATGTGGTGTGGTGTGGTGTGGTGTGGTGTGGTGTGGTGTGTGTGTGTGTGTGTGTGTGTGTGTGTGTGTGAGTGTATACTCTTATGTAATATAATATACTGTGTGAGGATATTTGCATATGTGTGTGTGTGTGTGTGTGTGTGTGTGTGTGTGTGTGTGTGTGTGTGTGTGTGTGTGTGTGTGTGTGTGTGTGTGTGTGTGTGCGTGTGCAAGTGAGTGTGTATGTGTGCGTGCGTGTATGTGCTTCACGGAGTACGAGATAAAAGGCCT
>NC_059281.1:12644901-12657401 GCF_017591435.1 Portunus trituberculatus
TGATGAAAGAAGATTCTATGAATGATGAGGAAAACTGAAGCTCGGAATAAAAAAAAAAAAAAGATGATTCGAGCAAACGACACGGAAAAAAAATATGAAAAAGGGGAAAAAATAAGAGGATAAATAAAGACAAAGTGGCGGAAAAAGGATGAAAAGCGATAAATGGAAAAGAGAAAACGCGAAACAAAATGTGACAAAGGTCGCGAATGATTCCCCTTCAAAAACCTGAACACGGGAACAAGAATTTTAAAAAGAGAAATATATATATAAAAAAAAAAAAAATAGAAAGAAGAGAAAAAATATAAACAAACAAACGTATCGAGAGTAAAAAAAAAGAAAAAAAAAATAGGTATTGAAGAGATAAAAGGAAGGGAGATGAGAACAGTAACTGACACACACGAATGTAAAATCACGAATACATGAGAAAAACACAAAACTTGGACATGAAAGAGAAAAAAAAAATAAAAAATAGAAAAAAATAAAAATGAAAATAAAAACAGATAAAAAAAAAACAACACTTGGACATGAAAGACAAAATAAAAGAAAAAAAAAGTACAGCTAAAAATAATGAATAAAGTGAAATATCTTACTTTTAAAGGAGAAAAAAACACGATAAGCCTCGATTCAAATAGCATATAAAAGAGGATCCAACACTAAAGACGCAACACAAGAGCTTTCCCAAGATTAAAAGAGCTTTCCAATATCTGTTGAGTGTAATACCAAGGGATGGCTGTAGAAAGAATGGAAATGCATCACAATCGTTTAGCATTAAGGAAGAACATGCCAGATGGTAGTGAAAGGGTTAAAAGCAAACCAGAACACAAGGGGATATAGAAAAGAAGGCAAATAAAAGCAGATATACAAAAAGGGATATTAACAGGAACGAAGGTGAAAGAAATGACATGAACAAAATAAAATAACAGGAAAAATCTAAAGAATCAGCAAGGAAAAAGAAATATAAGAGAAAAGAAACTCAGATTGCCCAAAGAAAGTAAGGAAAAGGTAAACAAACGAGGAAAGTCAGACACAACAGGTAAAAAGATGAAAACAAAACAAATGTAAAAGAAAAATACACAAAAAATATAAGAATAAAAAAATAATGTTTACAACTTCAAAAATAGAAAAAAAATAAAATAAAAACACCTTGAGCAAAATTAACTAAAAAACCTAATAAAGAAAACCCATGAAAGAAAAAACAGAAAAATTGTTCAAAACTCAGAAAAATAGATAATTTTCCCTAACACACATTAAATTAAAAACTAATCAAGAAATAGACAAAACTTAAACAAAAAACACGAAAAAAGAGAGAAATTGTCCCCCCCTTACACAATCAGCTGCAGGTAAACAGGGTACAATCAGGAACAGAAAGGTAAGGTATTGAGGAGTGTTTACCTGCACGTTTATCTGCCAGCCTGCCAATCACGGCCCGCGCATCAACACAACACAATGAGCGCCAATTGCATTTCAGGATTAATTCTAGTTTTCCCGCCGCTCTCATCTCCGCTCCCCTGATGCTGGCGGTGGTGGTGGTGGTAGGTAAGGATGGTGGTGGTGGTGGTAGGTAAGGGTGGTGGTAGTGGTGGTAAAGATGGTGGTGGTGAAACAATACTAGAATAGGAGAAACTAAAATATGTCCAACCACTACAAAGAGAATAACATTAATGAATACCTTAATGATGATGTCAATACTCCTTAACCATTCTTCTTGAAAAGCTTAACCCCTTCAATACTGGGACACATTTTTACCTTGAGATTTGTGTGCGACTGGACCATTTTATTGACTTTAAGAAGGATCTATGGACGTCAGAAGATTAATTGCCAGAGTCTTCACTATTTTAATCCTCCACCTAAGATTGTGAAGCTGTATAAAATCACCAGATAGTAAGTAGAATGAATATTGAAGCGCGTCATGGTACTCAAGGGGTTTAAAACAAAAGAGATGTAGCGTCCACTCTCGTCAAAGAATTATAATTGGTTACTAGTCCAGGGTCCGAGTGTAGGTTGGGCTTCCTCACTGGGGCAACAGTTTCCTAGCGGGTGGGCTTTCAGATAGGAGGTACCCCAAAAGTATCCCCTTTAGCCCATAAATTCCCGTGAAAAGCCCACATGGTATAAAAAACAACAACAATAATGGATACGTCAATGATGATGTAAGCACTTCTTAACCATCACACTCTCCAACTCTTCTCCAAATGCATTAAAGCACAACAAAATCTATGTCCTTGCGTCCAATCTCGTCAAAAAAATGATTGCTTAGTAATTGTGGGAAGAGAAGCAATTTGAATATGTAGATAATTTGAAGATACGAAAAACTGGAGGTAATTTTTCATGCTTTTCACTACAAGTTTTTCGTTTAAACCTTTGAGTCTCCGAGATAACCTAAACCGGTTCTCCTATTCCTCGCTAACCCTCTTCAGTAACATGAACGTTTTCCTATTCATTCCTTTTACTATTAGGCAATATAATACAGCATTTTTCACCTTAACATTTGATTCTCTGACATATACTAAACAAATCTATGGTTCTCCTGTGCCTCGCTAAATCTCTTCAGTAACATGGCACGCTTTCATATTCATTCTCATTACTATTTGGCAGTTTAACACAGCTTCAGAAACTTGTGTGGGTATTAAAATAGTGAAAGCTCTGGCCATTAATTCCTTCAATACTGGGACACATTTATACCTTGAGATTTGTGTACGCTTAGACCATTTCATTGACATTGGGATGGATCTATGGAGGTCAGAAGATTAATGGCCAGAGTCTTCACATTTTCTACTTCCAACATAATATCCTGAAGCTGTATAAACTCACCAAATAGTAAGCAAGAATGAATATGAAAAGGTGTCATGGTAGTGGAAGGGCTAATCTTCCTGCCCTCCATAGACCCTCCCTAGTGTAAATAAAAAGCGTCTTAACTTAGCAAAACTCAAGGTAGAAACGCGTCCTAGTACTGAAGCGATTAAATGTGTGTAAACTTGAAGGAAAATCTTTAAACGCAAAAATCGTAAAAAGAAAAGAAAAAAATAATAAATCAAAGAGAAACGAAAGGAAGATAGGACGGGGAACAGAGGGGATGTTTGGGGAAAGGAGAAGGGGAAGGGGAGGTGATCAGTGAGGGGAAATGAAGGGACAAACGAAGGGAACCACAAACACGAGGAAAGACTCATGAAAACTTCTGTTATTGCCACTAAAAGATTGATGAAGGGAGGAGGAGGAGGAGGAGGAGGAGGAGGAGGAGGAGGAGGAGGAGGAGGAGGAGGAGGAGGAGGAGGAGGAGGATGGGAATGTGTATGGGTAAGAAGGAAGTGAATGGAGGTCAGAGAGAGAGAGAGAGAGAGAGAGAGAGAGAGAGAGAGAGAGAGAGAGAGAGAGAGAGAGAGAGAGAGAGAGAGAGAGAGAGAGAGAGAGAGAGAGAGAGAGAGATATTAATATTAAAATGAATTGCTGTCAAGATATAGAGAAAAAAGTTTGAGAGTAAAGGAAGAGGAGGAGGAGGAGGAGGAATTCACAGAAGCGCAAGTAAGTTCAGATCCACGTCAAGGTCTTATCTTACAGAGAGAGAGAGAGAGAGAGAGAGAGAGAGAGAGAGAGAGAGAGAGAGAGAGAGAGAGAGAGAGAGAGAGAGAGAGAGAGAGAGAGAGAGAGAGAGAGAGAGAGAGAGAGAGACTGCTTTAATACAGACAAACACAGACTCAAATTTAGGGTACACACATTACCTTGATAGATGAACGCTACACACACACACACACACACACACACACACACACACACACACACACACACACACACACATTCAAACACAAGTGATGTAGATTCTGTCTCCAGCTTCTCCTTTGGACCATGAAAGTAAGCAAGATTATCACCAGGAGGAGGAGGAGGAGGAGGAGGAGGAGGAGGAGGAGGAGGAGGAGGAGGAGGAGGAGGACACAAAGGAACTCAAAGAAAGAATGAGAATGACATATTGACATTTACAAGGATGAGGAAAGTTACTCTAGAGGTTAGACATTCACACAAGTAAACTGAAGAATGTAAGATAGGAAAGAGAGAAGCGATCTCCCCACCAACCCTACAGAGAAAAAGAGAGAAAAGAAGAACAGAAAAAGCAGAAAAAAGTAACAGGATGAGAAAAGAAACAAGGAAAAAGAAGGAAGAGAAAAAAAAGAGAAAGTGAAAGAAAGAAAAGAAATACAAACTGGGATACAAATGTGAACTGAAACTGGAGGAAGAGAAGGAGGAGGAGGAGGAGGAGGAGGAGGAGGAATACAAAGGAATACAAAGGAAAGCCAAACAGCAACAGACATGTTGGTCCTTTCGAGGCTGTTTGGTAACTACTTCTAACTGGCTACAGATAAGAGAGACAGGACAGTACAGAAGAAGGCTCCTCCCCACCCACCACTCCCTCCAGCTTTCGCTGGCATGGAAAATAGCTTGGAAAAGTACCATGCAGTATGGAAAAAACTGACATGGAATTTTCACAGGAAAGGATGAAAGGAGATTCTATTATTCACCCTACGGTGAACTCTACATATCTATCTATAAGAAAGTTAATATAGTATCATGTTTAATTATTCAGACAAGAAGAGAGCTTGTTGGGGTTATTCTTTAAATATTTATCAATTTTGTTTTTGAATGATGCAATGGAAGTACTGTTTACTATTTCTGAAGGAAGCTTATTCCAAATGTTAACTATTCTATTAAAGAAAAAGTGCTTTGCCTCGTGGGTTTTAAAGCGTTTTGGTGTAATTTTAAATCCATTATTCCTTGTTATGGTGGAATGATCAATAGTAAAATATTTATTGACATCAAGGTTGTTGTATCCCTGAAAAATTTTGAAAACTTCGATTAGGTCTCCTCTTATCCTGCGCTTTGTTAAGCTGAATAAATTTAATGCTTCCAGTCGTTCCTCATACGGCTTGTTTCTCAATCTCGGAATCATCTTGGTCACTCTACGCTGGATCCTTTCCAGTTTTTCAATGTCTTTTCTGTAATATGGTGACCAGAACTGCACACAGTATTCAAGCTGAGGACGCACCAATGAGTTATATAAAGTAAGGATAACTTTTTCTGATTTAAATTCAAAGGTTCTTCCAATGAACCCAACTAATTTATTTGCATTCTTTACTGCTTCTGTGCAGTGTTTGCTCGGCTTGAGATCTTTAGACACCACAATACCAAGATCTTTTTCATTCTCAGCACTTTCCAGAGGTACATTACTCATTACGTATTTTGCTTGTACATTGTTACTTCCAATGTGTAAGACTTTACACTTTTCTATATTGAATTTCATTTGCCATTTTTCTGCCCAGCGTGTCAGTTTATTTAAGTCACACTGTAGTTCTTGCCATTGTGACGTTGATGTAACTTTGCTCATTATTTTGGTGTCGTCCGCGAATTTGCTTATTTTACAAGTGATTCCTTCATCAATATCATTAATATAAACAATGAAAAGAACTGGTCCTAATACAGAGCCTTGAGGAACACCACTTTTCACATTGTGCCACTCTGATTCTTTTCCATTTATAACAACTCGTTGCTTTCTGTCAGAGAGCCAGTCTTCCAACCATTTCAGGGTATTTCCAGCTATGCCGTGAGCTTTTACTTTGCTGATTAGCCTCTTGTGAGGGACAGTGTCGAAAGCTTTCTGGAAATCAAGATAAATAACATCCACTGCTTTTGTCTCGTCATACGAGTTAAAAACTTCATAAAAGAAGTCTAGTAGGTTTGTTAAGCAGGATCTCTTGTTTCTGAAACCATGTTGTGAATCCTTCATGATCTTATTTTCTTCTAAAAATTTGACAATCTTATCTCTGATTATCGTTTCCATCAGCTTGCACACTACTGAAGTAAGGCTGATTGGTCTGTAATTAGCTGGGAGTGATTTATTTCCTTTCTTGAAAATGGGCGTGACATTTGCTAGCTTCCACTCCTGGGGACTTTCCTGCTTGTAAAGTTTTATTGAATATAATCGTGAGTGGTTTCACGAGCTCATTTTTCGCTTCTTTGAGAAGCCTGGGTGATATCTTGTCTGGTCCAGGCGTTTTGTTTACGTTCATGCTGTTCATGACTGTGAGGATTTCTTTTCTGTAACTATGAAGTCAGGCAGTGTTTTGCCTTGTGCCTGAGGCTCTGGCATGGGCAGACTATTTTGGACATCTTCAGTCGTGAAGACTGTTGAGAAGAATCTATTTAGGACGTTTGCCATTTCAGCTTCGTTATCTATTTGGTTTCCGTTTTCTGTTATGAGTGGACCAATTGTTGAGGCTAAGACTCTTTTGGATTTTACATAACTGTGAAATTCCTTTGGGTTGGTTTTACAGGAGTTTGCGATCTGAGCTTCTACAGATTTTTTGCTGCTTTTTATCAACTTTTTTGCTTTTCTACGCAATCTGTCATGCTCTAATTTATCATTATTATGCTGTGTTAATTTGTATTTGTTGTATGCTTCTTTCTTTGCTAGAAGACAGCTTTTAATTTCATTATTCCACCATTTCGGTTTGGTGTTTAGTATTTTCCTTCTGTTTCTTAGTGGTATACACATCTTAGCTGTATCATTTATCTTTTCAGCAAACACCTCCCATGTCTTATCTACATCTGGTGTTTCCAGCAGTATATTCCAGTCAATGGATGCAAGCTGCATACGGAGTCTTGTGTAGTTTGCACGCCGATAGTCTGGCACTTTTTCTTTACTTTCATTCACTTTTCCTTTGTCAAAATTTATGGTGAATTTTAAGGTGCGATGATCGCTGGAACTGAATTCTGGTCCAATTTCCACATTTTCAATAGTATTCTCATCATTTGTTAGAACGATATCAAGGATATTGTTTCCTCTTGTCGGATGCTTGATGTGTTGGTGGAGGGAGCTTTCAAGCATGCTATTATACAGCTGCTGGCCAGCGTGAGCTGTCAGTGGTTCGCCCCACCTTGTGACTGGAAGGTTAAAATCTCCCATAATTATGCAATTGTTTACGCAGCAAATGTCCGCGATTTGTTCATACAATTGTTCGTCTGTGGCGGGTGACTGGGCTGGAGGACGATAGACGAGACCTAATGATATTCTTCGGGATTTATTTTCTATATGAATGAAATTGACATCTATGTTTGCAATGGTTGAAGTTGGCATCACACGAGCACGAAGATTACTTTTAACGTAAAACATTACACCGCCCCCTGTACGGTGAGATCTTTCGCTACTAAAAATGTTATAGCCATCAAGTGAGTATTCTGCGAGGTAATCTCTGTGTGTTGTATTAATCCAAGTTTCTGTGATGCCGATGATGTCATAGTTTTCTTGATGTATAAGAGCTTGGAGCTCATTAAATTTATTTCGTAAACTACGGGCATTGAAATAGCAAGCTCTGATCTTGCCTGAATCTGAAGATGAACTTACGACGCTGAAGTTCCTTCTGCCACCTGCACGTTTTTTGATCTGTGGAGACAAACTTTATCATGAATTAATCTCCCCATCCTGGCTGCTCCCACTGCATTTAGGTGGAGACCGTCTCTGTGAAATAATTTGTGTTCATTATAGAAGTCATTCCACATGTTAAGAAACTCGACGTTTTCCTGTTGGCAAAGAGTCTTCAATCTGTTATTAGTACTGAAAGCAAGGTTATAGAAACGTGCGTCCGCGTTGATCCTCGGGAGAATACCTGAAATTACAATATTTCTTGATTTAGTCTTGTATTTCTTGATCATCTCCTTGTACTTCTCCATCAGTTCTTCTGAGCGGGAGCGGTGGACGTCATTTGTACCTGCGTGGATGACATAAAGTGTATCATTAGTGGCGTCCTTTGTCACGTCCTCAACACAGTCCGTGATGTCACGGAGTGTGGCTCCTGGAAGGCAGTAGCGTCGTCTACGAGATGGCACACGTCCACAGAATTCTTCTAGTTGGAGGAGGAGGAGGAGGAGGAGGAGGAGGAGGAGGAGGAGGAGGAGGAGGAGGAGGATAAAATCAGGTAAGTAGAAGATGGAAGAAAGCAACAAAATCCGCTTCTCACAAACACGTTTACTCTCTCTCTCTCTCTCTCTCTCTCTCTCTCTCTCTCTCTCTCTCTCTCTCTCTCTCTCAGGAGGCCATAGTTATAAATAAAATCATGATGGATAACCAAGACTTCCTCCAATACAGAGAGAGAGAGAGAGAGAGAGAGAGAGAGAGAGAGAGAGAGAGAGAGAGAGAGAGAGAGAGAGAGAGAGAGAGAGAGAGAGAGAGAGAGAGAGAGAGAGAGATTGCCATGTTTCGTGAAGAGAAATCTAAGAGAAAATTAGAATTACGAACGAAAAGGCAGAGATAGAGAGAGAGAGAGAGAGAGAGAGAGAGAGAGAGAGAGAGAGAGAGAGAGAGAGAGAGAGAGAGAGAGAGAGAGAGAGAGAGAGAGAGAGAGAGAGAGAGAGAGAGAGAGAGAGAGAGAGAGAGAGAGAGAGAGAGAGAGAGAGATTAGTTCTTTCTTGCCATGTTTCGTGAAGAGAAATCTAAGAGAAAAATTAGAATTACGAACAAGAAGGCAGAGAGAGAGAGAGAGAGAGAGAGAGAGAGAGAGAGAGAGAGAGAGAGAGAGAGAGAGAGAGAGAGAGAGAGAGAGTGAGTGAGTGAGTGTGTGTTTACACATAACAAATGAGATCCTGGAAAGGCTAAAGAGAGGATAAGTTTTCCATTCTCTCTCTCTCTCTCTCTCTCTCTCTCTCTCTCTCTCTCTCTCTCTCTCTCTCACAATAGAATTGGTAATCATGAGTTCAGCAAACAAAAATAAAAGCAAAAAAACAAAATAAAATTCACCAAAACTATGACACATAATTAATTCTATCCATATATATTTCCGGCAACCCATCCCTCTCTCTCTCTCTCTCTCTCTCTCTCTCTCTCTCTCTCTCTCTCTCTCTCTCTCTCTCAACACACAGACAGATGACGACCGCTAGTGAGTGTTTATTTCCCTCATTTGTCTTCAGTCTTTGAAGGAGGAGGAGGAGGAGGAGGAGGAGGAGGAGGAGGAGGAGGAGGAGGAGGAGGAGGAGGAGGAGGAGGAGGAGGAGAAGAATTACAAAGGATTACAATGGATTACACACACTAGCAGATCTTGAGACGCTTGCTAAGTCGTCTGATTCCATTAATCCGAACTAACCCTCGCTGTATGAGGAAGGATAACACAGCAGAAGGCTCCTCCCCACCCACCCACCCACTGACCCACTACCCACCCCATCTAAGTGAAATCTATCTCCATTAAAAGGCATATATAACATCATAGGCAATAACTGGTGTGGAATTTATAGAGAAACTGAGAGTAACTGTAATGCTAATATTTCTTGTTTTGGAGATGAGATATATGGATGTATTGGAGAGAGAGAGAGAGAGAGAGAGAGAGAGAGAGAGAGAGAGAGAGAGAGAGAGAGAGAGAGAGAGAGAGAGAGTAATGAATTGATGGTGCCTCCAATGCCAAAATCTTATTCACTGACTTGTCTCTTAATCGTGTCAAAGCGCCATAACTTACTCCTAATCTCTATCTTTTCAGACCATTAATTATTTGTACTTATCTCTTAGTTACCCATAAAAAAAAGTACCTTGAAGTCTAGTTTTTTTTCGTTGTATATCCTCGCAAACCATTTTTTCCACACTACTTAAAAAAAATTAACCCTTTCAGTACCATGATGTGTAAGTATATTCATTCTACTTACTATTTGGTTATTTCATACGGGTTAAAAAACTCATGTGTGGGATTGAAATAGTGAAGACTGTGGGTATTAATCTTCTGACCTTCATAAACCCTTCCTAATGTCAATAAAATGATCTAATCGTACACAAATCTCACAGTATGGAAGGGGTTAATAATCTAAACCAGTTCTCTCACTTGTTCTTTGTTGTGGCAGCCATCACTACAATACTACCTTACAGTCAACAACGCCCACTTAACATGAAGAAAAGAAAATGAAGAGAAATTATGATAACGAAGATGGAAGATGATACACGAGGGGAGAAGAAAAATGAATAACACTAAGATGAACACAACAAGAAAATGAGAGAAAAATTAAAAGAATGTAAAGGAGAGAAAGATGAGTTGAGGAGAGAGAGAGAGAGAGAGAGAGAGAGAGAGAGAGAGAGAGAGAGAGAGAGAGAGAGAGAGAGAGAGAGTGTTTTTGTCTGTGTGTGTGTGTGTGTGTGTGTGTGTGTGTGTGTGTGTGTGTGTGTGTGTGTGTGTGTGTGTGTGTGTGTGTGTGTGTGTGTGTGTGTGTTAAGGATGACAGGCATTTTGATGAAAAAATAAAACGAATCTACCTCTCTCTTTCTCTCTCTCTTTCTGCACACACACACACACACACACACACACACACACACACACACACACACACACACACACACACACACACACACATACACACACACATCCACACAACATTTATTTTTACGTGCGTTCTCTCTCCTAACAACGAAAACTCCAACTCAGGTCCACCCATTGTTCTCCACCTCCCCCTCCTACACACACACACACACACACACACACACACACACACACACACACACACACACACACACACACACTCTCTCTCTCTCTCTCTCTCTCTCTCTGTAAAAATACTGGAAAAATAAAGCTAATTCAAATGAAGTACACGTAGCACACACACACACACACACACACACACACACTGGACTGGTAAGGTAGGTATATTAATTAAACACGACTTTATGCTCTCCACATTCTTTCTACACCTGCAGTACGTGTTTTCCTTTTCGTTTTCTATTTGTTTTTTTATTTATATACTTTTTTTTGTCTTTGTAGCTCCTGTGTTACATTCTTTTCTCTCTTTTTGTTCGAAGTTTCGTAAGAAATTCATTAGAGTGTGTGTGTGTGTGTGTGTGTGTGTGTGTGCTATCACATTGCAATAACGAACAATATCCTTTTTGTTTTGAATCTCTTTTTTACACTATACAGACACACACACACACACACACACACACACACACACACACACACACACACACACACACACACACACGTAAAAACAAAAAGTAATACCTATCTACATACTAGAGTTTACCATAAATCATTGTACACAACGCTGTCACTGTTTTATTACATTATTTATTACTCCCTGAAATCAAACACACTACAAACACCTACAAAAAAAAAAAAAAAATAAATTCCCCACTGAAAGCAAAGCATCTGTATATTTCCCTCTTTTTCCTCCAATTTCGTGTATATGTTTTTGGTTTCCAGCGCAACGCGAGTCACACACGATACGGTGAAGGTCAGACGGTCGTGTAGAGTTCGTGAGTTTGTGTATCATTACCTGCATTTTTCTTTTCACCTGGAGAATACCTGAGCTTCACCTGGCGTGCGTGCCATTCAGGTGTTGGTAGTTGTTTTTATGTGCCTGTCTGTCCGTCTGTCTGTTTGTCTGCCTGTCTGTCTGTCTGTCTGTCTGTCTGTCTGTCTGTCTCTCTCTCTCTCTCTCTCTCTCTCTCTCTCTCTCTCTCTCAAAAATGCCGCTCACACAATCGATAAAAATTTGAATCACAAAGCTGAAAAATGCATGTCTTTTCGCGTCACTGAATGCTCTCTCTCACACACACACACACACACACACACACACACACACACACACACACACACACACACACACACACCATCCGGAAAAGTGTTTACTGATCTCTCTCTCTCTCTCTCTCTCTCTCTCTCTCTCTCTCTCTCTCTCAAGGAAGCAGGAAATATGGAATGGAGGAAGGAAAGGTGTGTGTAAGAGGAAGAGTAAGTATATGAAAGTGAGGAGGAGGAGGAGGAGGAGGAGGAGGAGGAGGAGGAAAGAAGGCGGAGTTCTGAAGGAATTTAATGTGCCGTTAGATCTTCAGGATTCCCTCCCACCTCTTTTTCACACACACACACACACACACACACACACACACACACACACACACAATGAAGAGCCACTGAACAGGTAATTAGGATAAAAACTCGCTATTTAAAGCCATTAGGTCACACCATTAACTTTTTTTATTAACTCAATCCTGGCTGAGTTAAATATATCAACGGTGAATTAATTCGTGGGTGCGCAGAGGAGACGCGAGGTAGGTGTGAGCCGCGCAGGCCAATCAGAGCGTGCATAATGTGGCGGGAAACACGAACTGTAAATATCAACAAGGGAGGGAGGGAGTGTGTAGCTTGAAAACTGGTGCGGTAACTTCCTGGTGGTGGTGGTGGTGGTGGTGGTTTAATGGTGGTGGTGGTTTTGCTGTTAATACTGATTCTGCTCCTACTGCTCTTACTACTGCTATTGCTGCTGCTACTACTACTACTACTACTACTAAATTACTGCTATTATTGTTAAGTACAACTGCTATTTCTAGTAATGCAAATATTATTACAGATCCTCCTCCTCCTCCTCCTCCTCCTACTACTACTACTACTACTACTACTACTACTACTATAAAAACACCGCCACAACAACCGTCACTTGCAACAATACCAAGAACATAAAAATATAACCATCGTATAGACCAACATCCCACGAAA
>NC_059281.1:12664901-12667401 GCF_017591435.1 Portunus trituberculatus
GATCTGAAACGTTTACCTGTAATCTTGTAACCATTATTTCTAGTGGTGTTGGAGCTGTCAATGGTGAGATAGTTGTTTACATTTACGTTATCAAAGCCCCGGAACATTTTAAACAGTTCAATTAAGTCTTCTTGCATTCGCAGCTTCTCTAAACTGAATAAGTTGAGTTCCCGGAGGAGGAGGAGGAGGAGGAGGAGGAGGAGGAGGAGGAGGAGGAGGAGGAGAAGCAGGAGCAGGAGCAGGAGCAGGAGCAGGAGGAGGAGGAGGAGGGAGGCAAAGGAACACAAAGGCTATCCAAACAGCAACACATCTTTACCTCCATCCAAAAATGTCTTTCAGTAAACGCAAGAATAAAACATAAAGCATAATGACTGGAGTCACTTTGCAGTATTTGCCTATTTCATTCTCAAACTCACAGAAATACCACTGGCGATATCTGTGAGTATGTTGATTTTTAGACGATTAGGACGCGATTAAAAGAGAAATAAAAAAATGCTACGCCGCGAGAGAACGAAAACATTTGTGGTGGAAATCTTGTAACTATCATTTATTTCTTGCCAGGTTAACATGATCAATGAAGAAATATTTTTAGGCTCGACTTTGCTATTTCGTGACAAGATATCGAAAAGAGCAAGAGCAGTGGTTGAGGAGAAGGAGGAGGAGGAGGAAGAAAAAGAGAAGGAAGGAGAAGGAGGAGAGGAGGAGGCATATTCTATAGAGTAAATAAGAGCGAAGGAACACAGGAAGGAAAGGGGAAAAGGGAACTGGAGGGAAAGAGGGGATTAGGGGAGGCATATAAAGATTTGGGGAAGAGGGGAAGGGAAGAAAGGAGAGATAAGAAACGAAGGAAGAAAAGTGTGAATTCTAGAGAGAGAGAGAGAGAGAGAGAGAGAGAGAGAGAGAGAGAGAGAGAGAGAGAGAGAGAGAGAGAGAGAGAGAGAGAGAGAGAGAGAGAGAGAGAGAGAGAGAGAGAGAGAGAGAATAGGACCGAATAGAAAGTAATAGAGTAATAAAGAAGGAAAAGGAAGAGGCGAGAAGGGAGAGAAAGGAAGAGAGAAAGAGAACATACATACGTACACACACACACACACACACACACACACACACACACACACACACACACACACACACACACACATATGTTGAAACGAAACGAAACTGCCATGTTATCAAGAATTTCATTTCACTCGGAAGAAGAAGAAGAAGAAGAAGAAGAAGAAGAAGAAGAAGAAGAAGAAGAAGAAGAAGAAGAAGAAGAAGAAGAAAGAAGAAAATATAAAAAAAATTAAGAAATGAGAATCAACAAGCAATCAAAATACATGTAAAGGGAAGAATAGAATGAGGAGGAGGAAGAAAAAAGGGAAGAGGAGGAGGAGGAGGAGGAGGAGGAGGAGGAGGAGGAGGAGGAAAAAGAAAGAAAGAAAAAGAAGAAATTACTGTTTATACTCTTGGTGGTAGTGACAGGAAGAGGCGGGAAGGTTATGGAACAGAAAGAACGAAGGAGGAGGAGGAGGAGGAGGAGGAGGAGGAGGAGGAGGAGGAGGAGGAGGAGGAGGAGGAGGAGGAGGAGGAGGAGGAGGAGGATTTGGTATTTTTATGGTGTTGTGGTGGTGGTGGTATTTACACTAACCTCTTTTGCTCTTTTCCTTTCTTTCTTTCTCTTTTTCTTTCCACTCTTCTTTTCTTCTTTTATCTATTCTTTTATCCTTCCTTATTCCTCCTTTCTCTCTCACTGAAGAAGAAGAAGAAGAAGAAGAAGAAGAAGAAGAAGAAGAAGAGGAATAGACAGCAAATATTTACACTTTCTCATCTCCTTTTCATCTCCTTTTATCATCTTTTCCTTAACATCATCATTATCATCGCCTCCATCACTCCCTTCATTCGTGCA
The DNA here is from genome assembly GCF_017591435.1 of Portunus trituberculatus. Lineage (NCBI taxonomy): Eukaryota > Metazoa > Arthropoda > Malacostraca > Decapoda > Portunidae > Portunus > Portunus trituberculatus. Next base: position 12,666,790 of record NC_059281.1, read on the forward strand.
GTCAATTATATTCCTCTCCTTCCTCTCTTTCCTCTTCCCCTCTTCTGTTTCCTTTTCCTTCTCCATACCCTCCTATCATTCTCAATCTTATGTGTAATCTCTCTCTCTCTCTCTCTCTCTCTCTCTCTCTCTCTCTCTCTCTCTGTTGCCTCGACCTCTCACTCTCCCCTTTTCCTCTGGTCATATTCCTTATTTCCCCCCTTCTCCTTTTCCTCTCTCCCCTCTCCCATCTCCCCTGTTCCTCTCCCCTCACTGAATTGTCTATGAACTGTCATATTTTCATGTATTGTAGTCTCTCCCTCTCTCTCTCTCTCTCTCTCTCTCTCTCTCTCTCTCTACACTGAGGGGAAATTTTATGTCGAGAAGAAGGAGAAGGGGAACGAAGGACATACAGGCTCAATTCCACACACACACACACACACACACACACACACACACACACACACACACACACACACACACACACACGTATTTGTTTTTTGAAGTTTTTCATTTGTTCTTTTCCTGTTGTTGCTTTCTTTCTCTTTTTCTCTTTCTTTTTCTTTTTTCTTTAATATTTCCTTATCTTTTGTTTTTCGATTTCTCCTTTTCCTTTTTTTCATCCTTCTTTCA
>NC_059281.1:12672401-12679901 GCF_017591435.1 Portunus trituberculatus
ATATATTATTTTTAATGAGGCAAAAAAAAAAAAAAATGTAAAGTTTAATAAATGGGGGAAAAATAACGAGGCAAAATTGCAAAACTGAGGCAGTTCTTTTAACAAATGAGAAAATAAGAGAGATACACAAAACTTTAACATCAGGAAAAAAAAAATTCATGATGATAACGTAAAGATGAAGCAATAATGACGATGATGACAAAATAATGTAAAAGAAAAATGTTCAGGACAAGAACCATAAGTCGATGATGATGATGATGATGATGACGATAGTGCTGATAATAGCTACGTAACAATGACACAATAAAGATAAAAGAATACAACAACAATACATTCCTGCACAAGAACCACAAAGCTAAACAACAATAACAATGACACAACGACAAACCAAACCAACATTACGAGAACCTGTAAACCTTGCCACGCTAAAAACCACTGAACAACACACAAGGGCACACGAGACACGGAGACAGCGAGAGCACATGAACACAGGCAGAGGGGCAGAAAGGTGAAGGTTCGGCAGGCCATTAATAAAGCAACAGAAAACAGTGGTGATAGAACACAGCCCTCGGGACCTCCACCACTGACAGGATGGGAATTGGGCACATCGATCATTGCAGGAACAGATGGGCCATAAGGGGTGTTTGGCATGAAAATACAAAGAGGAGTAGACCGGTGCTTGTAGCTAACTGACGATGCGAAGGTTTAGTGAGGCATAGGACGTGTTAACTACGATTAGATTGGCGTTCTAAATAAAAGTAAGATCCGGCAGTGAACTGTATCTTAAATCACGGCACGCTGGTGAAGTTTGGTGGAGTTTTGGATGTGTTGTAAATGGAAGTAATATCTGCTGGTGAACAATTCAAGGTATGTTTGCAAAAGAGGGAGGAATGTTCAGATCACCACGTATTTTGAAGATAAACAAAACGGCCACCAGCCATTTCAAACTTAATAAAACTGAGGCGATAAATCAAGGGGGATTAATTTCAAAGTTAGTAAAAGGGCCTTGATAAATGGCACAATAATGTCAAGGGTCGATAAGAATGGTTTGATAAATGGCAGAATTAGTTTAAGGGTAGTAAAGGTTCTTGATAAATGGCACGATGATATATTAAGCACAAAGGTCACTGAAAAAAAAAAAATTGTTGATGCATGAGTACAGTAATTTCAGTCAGTCAAATTTGGTCGTGAAAGCTGCTGTCATTTTAAAGCTGACGGCAAAATCCAGTAATGAATAATGGAGTAATTCGAAAAGCCATTAAAATTTGTTGATGAAGAGTTAGAATCATTTTAGGCAACAACCTTTATTAATTTCTGTACCACGGAAGTCAACCAGGAGAGAATGAGAGACAGAGAGACAACAGACTGAGACATCAAAGAAACAGAAACATTAATCGAATAAAAAAGAAAAAAAAACACTCATAACAAAAAGAAAAACACACCAATTCCCTAATAAACAGAACAAGCAAGGAAAGAAAACGAAATACAGAGCCAAGAAGAACCACAGAAATCAGTCTAAAATAACGACTCAAATAAGAACTCTACACTAAAATCGAGGAGAGCAAACGTCCACAGCACATCTTACAATAACAACCAAAACTGTGGCCTAGATCTGGCAACAATCTCCCTTCCCCTCACCCACTAGGACCCATACTCTGATACACTTCCGCACCAAACATTCACTATTTTCAAACGGCTCTAGATGAAGTGACACAGGTTCTTAAGGGTGCTTCTGTAATTCTAGTGGCATTTTAACAAGTTTTCTGCATTATCAACAGGAAAAATACTCTTAGAACTCAGATAATCGTTTTTGTAGGATGTTTCTGTAATTCTAGTGGTATGTTAACAAGTTTTCTGCATTATCAACAGGGTTGCGGTGAGAGAGAAAGAGAGAGAGAGAGAGGGGGAAGTGTTTCTGAACATGCCGTTTAAAACCATAGTGTGTGTTAGCTCATACCGAGAATCCAAACCACTGCATCATAATATTTACCGAGACCCCGCGTGTGTATACGAGAGAGAGAGAGAGAGAGAGAGAGAGAGAGAGAGAGAGAGAGAGAGAGAGAGAGAGTGTGTGTGTGTGTGTGTGTGTGTGTGTGTGTGTGTGTGTGTGTGTGTGTGTGTGTGTTTGCGTGTGTGTTGAGAGCATGTCGGAAAGCAAAGTGATCTGGTTTTGTAAATTTACTGCACCATGACGGGATGTTGTCAGAGGAGGAAGTGGAGAACTGAAGGTAGATTGCAGATAAGCTCTTGGTCTCCCCTCAGCTATCCACATCTCTCATCCCCTCCAGTGTTTTGCAATCCAGATGCTAGTGTGCCTTTGGTGTGGACTTTTGTCTGACTGCTGGCTGACTGGCTGGTTGGATGATGGACTGACTATGTGGCTGATTGATTGACTGACCGACTGACTATATAGCTGATTGATTGACTGACTGACTACGTGGTTGACTGACTGACTGACGGACTGACTATGTGAATGACCGATTGACTAACTGACGGACTGACTATGTGAATGACCGATTGACTGACTGACGGACTGACTATGTGGTTGACTGATTGACTGATGGGCTAACTTTGTGGCTGACTGATTGACTGACTGTAACTGACTGACTGACTCTTTCCAAACTGAATTAAAATTGGTTACTAGTTTTGCGAGATTTAGTTTGAGTATGCGACTAGCTGACTGAGTGATTGACTGGCTGATTGACTGTGATAGACTGATTAATTGACTGACTGACTGACTGGCTGGCTGACTGACTGACTTAATGAAAACAAGAATTAAACACAATATCTTATCTCCAGTACAATTAAAAATAAATAAAGAAATAAATAAAGAAAGAAAGAAAGAACAAAGAAAATACAAAAGTAAGAAAGATATTGAAACCCAACAGGAGAGAGAGAGAGAGAGAGAGAGAGAGAGAGAGAGAGAGAGAGAGAGAGAGAGAGCTGCAAAATCCGTCCTGGAGATTTTGCGCACCAGTGACCAAGTGACCAAGAGAGGTGAGTCTGAAATGCTCTCTCTCTCTCTCTCTCTCTCTCTCTCTCTCTCTGTGTGTGTGCGTGTGAATATCGTTTCCTCCTACTCCTCGTTTCGTCGTCACGTCTCCTCCTCCTCCTCCTCCTCCTCTCATATCAGTCTTCCTCCCTTTTGACTAAACTTCCCTCCCTCCTTCCATTCCTATCTTCTTATCTACTCCCTTCCTCGTTTCCTATTCATCCTCTCTCTCTCTCTCTCTCTCTCTCTACGATTCGTCCTCCTCCTCCTCCTCCTCTTTAATAACAACCTCCACAGCCTTTCATAACCGATTGCCTACATATCTATAACCTGCTGTTGACCCCCCCTTCTCTCTCTCTCTCTCTCTCTCTCTCTCTCTCCTAGTCCGCACTCCCCTCCTCTCAAACATGCTTCTAATCTACACTTCACTCTGAAATTCCTCTCACTTTCTGTACACCAAAAGTCGCCACACACACACACACACACACACACACACACACACACACACACACACACACACACACACACACACACACACACACTTTCTCTCTCTACCTTACTACACCGCTTTAGTATGAAAGAATTAGCGAAAAACAAAATATTGAAATGTGTCTCGGAGATAACTGTCTGTCTGCCTGGCTGGCTGGCTGGATGGATGGGTGGCTGGCTGGGTGACTGGCTATCTGGTTGGATGGTTGGTTGGTTGGTTGGTTGTACGACTGGTTTGGTGGCTGTCTGTCTTTCTATCTTTGTAAGGTTTGTAAGGCTGTAAAGTTGGTTGGCGGGCTGGCTGGCTGATTGACTGGCTGAGTGGCAGGATGGCTGGCTGGTAAGCTATCTATTTGGTTTAGCTGGCTGGCTGGCTGGCTGACTGTTTATCTGACTGGTAGGTTGCCTGTTTGGCTGGTAGGCTGGCTGACTGGCTATCTGACTGGCTGGGTGGCTGGCTGGCTGGCTGGGAGTGTGGGTGGCTGCGTAGCTCGGTTTGTGAGTGGCTGGTGCATTGATCAAAGATTCTCGACTTGATAAGACTCCCCGGGGTCCGTGATTCAAATGTAGAGAGGATCTGAGCGGGTTTAAAACAATTACATACATGGACGATTCCTTTTAGTGGGATTTCACTGCGTTTTTGGTCATAAAGGGAGGCAAAGGAGAGGGTCTGAAGAGTGGCGTTTGAGTGAGCTTAACGAAGGGGTGGTGGTGGTGATGGTGGTTGATGATTTGAGGGGAGAGTAAGAGGATGATGATAATAATAATAATAATAATAATAATAATAATAATAATAATAATAATAATAATAATAATAATAATAAGGATGATGATGACAGAGGTGGGGCACAACAACAAACATATAAACAAGATAACAACAGCAATGATGAAAATAACAGATGGAAGGAAAAATAAAGACAAAAATACAAAGCATCTGTATAAGAACAAAAAAACAATGAAATACAACACATAAATGAACACACACACACACACACACACACACACACACACACACACACACACACACACACACACACGTTCTCCTAAACAATTCCATGATTCATAAACTTTTCTTAGTAGAGAGAGAGAGAGAGAGAGAGAGAGAGAGAGAGAGAGAGAGAGAGAGAGAGAGAGAGAGAGAGAGAGAGAGAGAGAGAGAGAGAGAGAGAGAGAGAGAGAGAGAGAGAATATATGATCAGGCCTATGTATGGAGGGTGAGGGTGACAGGGAGTGGACTGGAGGGAGGGAGGTATGGGAGGGGGTGAGGGAAAGGTATGGGAGGTGACGTGGTATGGTGTGGTTAAGGTATTTTTGGTATTAAGGAGATAAATATTAGATTTATTTCCCATCTACTTATTTTTTTCTGCTTTTCCTTGAAGATATATACTTATGGGAAAAACATATTACAGTCCATCTTAAATTACCGTGTTTCCTATGCTAATACATCACTTCATGCCGCATTTCCTCCTTGCCTCCTCCTCCTCCTCCTCCCTTCCTTCCTTCCTGATTCCTTTCCTCCTTCACCTTTCCACCTTCCTCTCTTCCGACCTTCCTCTCCTGTTTCCTCCATTTTTCTCATTTTCTTACTCCTCTCCATGTTCTCCTTTCACTTATTCTTTCTCGTTTTCTTACTGTTATTTTTTCTCTATTTCTTTCCTTCCTTCCATTCATCTTTCTCTCATATCTTCCATCTTTTCTTTATTCTTCTCCTCTCCACGTCTTTCCACCCCTTTTTCTCCTATTCCTCCCTCTCTAAACACCATTTCCCTCCTTCATTCGTCGCACCATCCTTCCTCCTTCTTTCGTCTTCAAACACCTGGCAGTCTTTCCCAATATTCCCCCTTAACTCTTAAATCATATGAAGACGTAATGAGCTGGATCTTCCTTTCCTCAATCCCTCCATATTCCTTTCCTTCATTTCCTAAGGTTCCTCTTCCTATGAATCATGGATGAGGTGCTTATGACGGTGTGGTGGCTGCGTTCCTGTGGGAGGTGACACGTAAGAGCCTCGTCAACAGGACTGAAAAATATATGGACAGGTGTGACGTGTGTGTATGCATGAGTGAAGGCGTCTTGTCAGGTGTTGGGTTCCGCGGTGGTAAGGTGTGGACGGGTTTAGTTATGGAGGGACAGAGAATTGACACCTGGTGAATTTGTTACTTTAGAGTACTATATATGTTGTGGTGATTTATAGGTAATTGGTGGCACAGGTAGTGTTTCAGTATTCATGGATATGAATAGGTAATATATGTAAATGATTGGTGGTTACACCTGTATGTAAGCAAGTAGATATAGATAGATTGATTGATTGATTGATTGATAGATAGATAGATAGATAGATAAATAATTAGATAGATAAAAGATAAATAGATAGATAGATATATAGATAGATAGATAGAAAGATAGACAGATAGATAGATAGACAAATATAGAGAGGTAGGTAGGTAGGTAGGTAGGTAAGTAGATAGGTAGATAGATATTTAGATAGATGGATGGATAGATAGACAGATAGACAGATAGATAGATAGATAAATAGATAGATAGATAGATAGATAGATAGATAGACAGATAGATAGATAGACAAAAATAGAAACACAAATTCAGTATCATACTAACTGCTTTGGCTCATAAAAATAAAGCTACATACGAGTGTTGTAACTTTTTTCACAGCTGCATAATTTTTTTCAAAAACACTGGCGCACATTAAAAACAAACAGATAGACACACTGATAGACAAACAGATGGACAGATACACAGATACAAACACCCACATACGGATAGAGAAACAGATAAAAGATGCACACACAAACAAGTAAACAGGTAAACACACAAGCACATGAAGGCACAGAAACACAAGCACACAGATGAACACAAATAGAGACAACTGCTACCCTCGAGACACACTGAACCCAACAAGAGCAAAACACACAAAACACACAATAACAATACACAGTCCACCCTTCCGTAACGCACAGAAGCTACAACAAAGGCCGCGGGGACCAGAACACGTGGAAAACTCGCACAAAGGCAACACAATAATGCCACACACAAAATATGAATCAAAAGGTTAAATTTAAACGGACTTGAAGTAAAATATTTAATTACCTGAATAAATTTTGGAAGAGAGAGAGAGAGAGAGAGAGAGAGAGAGAGAGAGAGAGAGAGAGAGAGAGAGAGAGTAAAACAAATGCACATACTCGTACATACTGACATTTTCTCTCTCTCTCTCTCTCTACACACACACACACACACACACACACACACACACACACACACACACACACACACACCTAACACAAACAAGAAATAAGAAATACATGAAAAAATGAAGGAGGGAAAAACAGCAGAATGGAAAAGCAAATATTCAAATGAAAAAAAAAGAGAGAAGAGAAACGAAGAGAGAAAAGAAAGATACAAATCAGTGAATAAAAAAAAAAAACCGAGGGTAAAAAAAAAAATCACAAAGAAACACTAATAAAACTAAAACACACTTCGCAAAATTATAATCAATGTAAATACCACAAAAATATGAAATAAACCGAAGCCAAAATGAAAAAAAACAGGAAAAAAACATCACAGAGGACATCAAAGCGAATATTAAACAGGAAAGCCCAATTAATATGTTCCTCATACAATTAAACTATTTCGGAAGCATCAAAATCCCTCGAGCGTCTGAATGATCTGGATTGTGATGGCCAGGCTTGTGTTTGATCTGCCAAACCCTCCCAGCTAAAACTAAATACACGCAACTCTCATGTAAAAGATAGGAGTAATGAATTTAATGAGTCTATCAATCCCTCCTCCCACACTCACGCAGGTACACACGCCTCATTAGCAACGATGAGGACGTATCAAAGGTAGGCGCGAGGCAAAGGTGTGTAGCAAAAGGTGGCCAGGTGTTAAAAGGTGTAGTTTTGGAAATTAGTGAAATGGTTGGTTCAATTTTTTGCTTCTTCAATCTCTCCAACTTTTTTTGTGGTGTAGTTAAGGGTGTTGATGTGGAAATTCATTATCTTCCT
>NC_059281.1:12684901-12694901 GCF_017591435.1 Portunus trituberculatus
CTCTCTCTCTCTCTCTTTCTCATTATTATTCCTACTTTTATTTCTAAATTATTTTTCTTTGTAAGTTTATTTTTTCTTTTCTCTCTTCAAGTTTCTATTCTTTTCTTCTTTAAAATTTCTCCTCTCTTTTTTCTCTTCAAATTTCTCCTTTTCTTTTCTCACATTTCCTCTTTTCATTTTTTTCTCAAATTTTTCTTCAACTTTCCTCTATTTTTTCCCTTCCAAGCTTCACATTTTTCGTCTTTCCCTTTTGATAATATTCGCGTACGTCATTTTTTCCCCATATGCTCCTTTTTTTCCTCTCCCCTTTTCGCATTTCCATCATCTTCTCTCTCTTTACTTCCTATGACAGTTTCCTTATTAATGTCCCTTCTAATACCATCACCCTTTTTTCTGCACTTCATAATCTTACTAGAGGTTTTTCTTTTTTCCTTTTATTTTTTTTTTCCTTTCAGTATCTCGACGAAAACTTTCCTCGCTTCATAATCTTCCTACCCCTATTTTTTTTCCCCTTACGAGTCTTCCTTATATGTTTATCCTCTCGTATTTTTCCTACTTCATGTTTTTTTTTTTTTGTTTATTATCTTCCTCCTTTCAAATATTTCTTTATATCCGCACCTGTATGTATTTTCCTTACTACACCTGTGCTACATTATTTTTTTTTTATGTCGTGTATCTCAAGTTCTTCCTCTTATTTTTCTTTTTTATTTATACCATGTGGGCTTTTCCCGGGAATTTATTTGCTAAAGAGGATATTTTTTGGGGGTATCTCCTATCTCAAAAGCCGCTAGGAATCCTATGCCCCGAGTGAGAAAGCCCAACCTACACTCGGACCGTGGACAGGATTTGAACCCGTGCGCTTGGAGACCCCTCGGACCCCAAAGCACGCATGGTTCCACTAAAATACACCAACCTTTCCTCTCCCATTTTCTTTTCCGTACCCTTAACCTTATCTTTTCTTTATTTATATAACCTTATTTTTTCCCTCTAACCCCTTCAGTACTGGGAAGCATTTTTACCATGAGTTTGGGTAAGATTAGATCATTTTACTCACATTAGAAAGGGTTTACGGAGGTCAGAAGATTAATAAACAGAATCTTCACTATTTGAATCCCCACATGAGATTCAGAAGCTGTATAAAATCGCGTAATAGTAACCTGAATAACTATGAAGAAGTGTCGTGGTACTGAAGGTGTTAAACTTTACATCCACTATTTACCCTTCATTTCTTAACCTGCCCATTAATTTTTCCACCACAATCACTATTTAAAACATTCTTTAGAGTCACGTTTCGACCACACACTCCATCCTGCTCCTCCTCTTTCTCTTAATCTTCCTCCTCCTTCTTCTGCTTCTTATTCATCTTTCCAGTACTTCCCGCGTCCCTCCTCACGACACGCGGATCTTTTCTATCGTCAAAACACGCAAGTCACTTAAGTGCGTTTTCAGAAACACTCAATCACACTCTCACCGCATCGACTTTCAAAACCAACAGAAGCGATTAGTCGGGTCTTAATGGTGTTTCTCCCGTCAGTAGCGTAAAAATCTTGTTCATATGCCACTTGGGTCAGGTTTCAGAGAGTCACTTGTGGAAACTCTCACCGCATCGACTTTCAAATGCCGCAGAAATTATTAGTCAGGCTCTTAATGGTGTTTCTCCCGTCAATAACGTAAAAATCTTGTTTATGTGTCACAATAACCATGAAAACACTTCAACACGCGTGAATAGACATGTTTAGTAGGGTTCTCCAGTGTTTCTCCAGTCAGTAATGTAAAACTCCTATTCACATATCACTAAAACCATAAAAAGTCACTCGTAAAAATCCATGCACATTAAATTAAAATAGGACCTTTTGAACGTAACGAAGGAGCTACACGAAAGATTTTAGAACATGGGCCTTACACTCATTACTAACGTGAAGCTGAGGACTCGTACCATGGTGAGGCAGGTGAAGTGAGGCAGGTAAGGAAGACGTCATTATCTCGTGAACCCAAACGCACGCACCTGAGAGGAAAGACATAGGGAGGAAAATGTTAAGGAAAAATTAAAGAGAGAGAGAGAGAGAGAGAGAGAGAGAGAGAGAGAGAGAGAGAGAGAGAGAGAGAGAGAGAGAGAGAGAGAGAAAGAAAGAAAGAAAGAAAGAAAGAAAGAAAGAAAGAAAGAAAGAGAGAGAGAGAGAGAGAGAGAGAGAGAGAGAGAGAGAGAGAGAGAGAGAGAGAGAGAGAGAGAGAGAGAGAGAGAGAGAGAGAGAGAGAGAGAAAGGCAGACTGATTGATTGACTGACTGATTAACTAAGAAAGATAGACAGATACACACACACACACACACACACACACACACACACACACACACACACACACACACACAAAAGCAGAAACACAAGAGGAAAATGATGAAGGAGAGAGGACTGAAAAAATACCAAATGAAAGGGAAAAAGAAAAAGAAAAACAAGAGAAAGAAGGAAGACAAGAGAGAGGATGAGAAAATACGAACTAAAAAAATAAGAAAAACTACAAAAGACGAAAAATATAAAAGAGATGACGAAAAGGAAACACAGAACCACAATCAAGAAAGGGAGAAACAATTACAACACGGAAATTACAAGGTTGCTAATGAGTTGTGAGGATGACAAATGAAAACTGAGGGGAGTGGGAGAGGGAGGAGGGAGTGAACGGCATACAAAAAAGGGAAGGGGAGGGGAATGAGCCAAGAGGGCACGTAAAGAAAAGGGTGAATGAGAAAGGAGACAAAGAAAAGAGGGGGGCTTATGACAAAGAAATGGCCGTAGGGAGGAGGAGGAGGAGGAGGAGGAGGAGGAGGAGGAGGAGGAGGAGGAAGAGGAGGATAAATAAACAATTGATAAGGAGAGAGGTAACGTGTCAACTAACATTTCATTTAAAAAGGAAAGTAGAATAAGGAAGAGAGAGAGAGAGAGAGAGAGAGAGAGAGAGAGAGAGAGAGAGAGAGAGAGAGAGAGAGAGAGAGAGAGAGAGAGAGAGTCGAAAAACATAATCTAGCACGCAACAAAGAGGAAGAAAACACAATGACATCAAAACAACCCCATAAAAGATAACAAATATTACTTTTTTTTTCTCTCATTTCTGTCTGTAAGCGATTAAACAAACAAGAGAGGAGGACTGGAGGGAGGAGGGGGGGAAGGAGCAAGGGAGAGAGATAGAGAGAGAGAGAGAGAGAGAGAGAGAGAGAGAGAGAGAGAGAGAGAGAGAGAGAGAGAGAGAGAGAGAGAGAGAGAGAGAGAGAGAGAGTTGGAAAAAAAAAGACAATAATAAATGCAGACGATTATTTTCTGCTCCCAACGGTGAAATCGCCTTTTCAAAAAAAGTATAACACGTAATGAATTTGACACTCGCTAAATTGTGTACTCTTTTTCATGTTTCATTTTATTCATGCGCGTTTTTATTGGTCCGGGTTCGAAAGTTTCCTATTAACGGGTGACAAAAAAGTGAATAAATTAATGTTCCCGGAATTATGAGTCGGTTGTGTTGTGTTTGCGAGGCCATGGTAATAATAATAGTAATAGTTAATTAATAGTGGTCGCGTGTAGTAATATAAGTTTTGTTCTTATGTGTAGTGTAATGGGATAAAAATAAATAAATAATGTTGCTTGAGTTGTGAATGGGTCTGGCTGGGAGGTGGTAATGATAACAGTTAATGGTAGTGGTGGTGGTGGTGGTGGTGGTGGTGGTAATGACATAAATAACTTCCATACGCACTGTGATAACGAGACACAGGCGCGTGGAGGATATAAATTAGTTTCTCTATCAGTTATGCACGTTTTCTGTTTTTGCCATCAGGATTTTATGCATTTTTTTTATCCATGATTTTTTTCCCTTGCATCAAAGTACTCGTGTCAAAAAGTCCACTGAATCTCATGTTTATAAATCGAATATAAATGAACACACGTACTAACGAACTGCAAAACAAACTTCTATTGTAACTACTAAGGACAGTATGACATCAGTTGGTTGGACGCGTGAATGTATTGTCCAAAAAAATGTAATTATATACACTGAAAGCACTGACAAACTACAACTCTTATTCCGACACCAGTAACAACATGACACTTTACAGCTGAGTGCACGAGTTCTTAGAGAAAATAATACCTCGAGAGTAATTGAAAGGTTTAAATACTTCTTTCATTTGAATTTCTGCCAGTGACGTCCTCGAACTCTTTCGCTGCGATATGGAAGAATTCACAGCACTAGAAGCAATGCAGCAATTCTTTACAAACATTTACAAGATCAGAATTAAAAGAATAGATTTTACAATTTCTACCTTGTTTAAAAATTGGAGGTGACTAGCAAGAGATTTCTCCCAGTAAACAGTAATTAAGGAAAGATCCACCAAACAGTGGGCAAAGAAAAGAAGCAAATGAACAGCAGGCAAATTAAATTAAAGAAATAAAGCACATTTTCTGCATTTATTGTTGTGAAATATATACATAACTAAGTGAGGTAGTCCATAATAGCAATTAAGCATCAATTACTTGCTTTTATTAGTGTGAAATGTATAGCAGAGTGAAGGAGTAAAAAAAATACACAAATAAACATCCCATTTTTTGCCTCTATTGCTGTGAAATGAATATATAGCGAAGTGAAGGAGTGAATAAAAGCTACCACCACATTATAAGACTGAGAGGAAGCCAAAATGGTGAAGTGCAAAAGACCAAGAATCCCACAGAGAACAGCAATAAATAAGGCTTTGATAGGAGAACATTCTGGCCAAATATTGTTTTTCCTGTATCGCACGTTTTGAACAGCGCGACATTACTAATTTGTGCAGCTGTACATGTGAAAAATAATTGTGTCAAAGCGTTTATTTAAAATCAGCGAGTATGTGATTGTGTTAAATGCGTTGCAAGATAAAGCATTTTGTTGTAACGGGGAATCATGTAATATAGAAAAGCATTTATCATGGGTGAAGTGAATTGTTTCGTTGGGTTATGATTAAAAAGACGTGCTTTGCTACGGGAAATAAAAAAAGATAAAATTGTATAACAGGTTTGCTTTTCTCATTTTATTTGTGATGAGGGAATGTCGTTTGCATGGAAGTAAAGTTTGCGTTGCCTTTGTGGTGAAAGCAGGTTTTTCTTTTCCTTTAATTTCTTGCCTGTAAGAAAGCACGCTGGTGATTTGGAGTTTGTAATGAGAAAATATTGTTTTATTATTAGGTCTCCAAGCGCACGGGTTCGAATCCTGTCCACGGTGCGAGTGTAGGTTGGGCTTCCTCACTCGGGGCAACGGCTTCCTGGCAGATGGGCTTTAAGATAGGAGGTACCCCAAAAAGTATCCCTTTTAGCCCATAAATTCCCGTGAAAAACCCACATGGTATAAATAAAAAAAAAAAAATAAATAAATAAAATATAAAAAATAAATAAAAAATAATTCACTTATTTGTGGTAAAAAAAATACTGTTAGTTATCATATATTTCTTATTTTGCTTGAAGTGAAAAAAAAGTGGTTTTACAAAATTAAGAGGCGAGGATTCATTGTTGCCATGTAAGAAAAAGTCGATGTTTTGTCTTGTTTATGTTGAAGAGATTAATTTTTTTACGTGAACGAAACGAAACTGGATATTTTGCTTTGTTTTCCGTACAGAGTGATTGTGTGCTCGTAACAAAGTGGAAGTTTGAATTGGTTTGTCGTGAGGTGAGTGGTGTGGAGTGGTGTGGTGTGGTGAGCTGTGGTGTAATGTCGTGTGGTGTGGTGAGCTGTGGTGTGGTGTGATGTGGTGTGGTGTGGTGTGGTCTGGTGTGGTGTGGTAAGCTATGGTGTGGTGAGGAATAACTATTTACCAGCAGAAAAGTGGGTGTTTTTTACTTTGTGGACAGAGTGTATTGTCAAAAGTGAGGGAAATTTGTACGAATTTTCACACGAGTAAACAAGATATTAAATGGTTTTATTTTAACCCCTTCAGTACCGTGACGCGTTTCCATATTCCTCCAGCTTACTATTTGGTGATTTAATACAGCTTCAGAAACTCACGTGAGAATTAAAATATTGAAGACTGTGGCCATTCATCCTCTGACCTCCATAGACCCTTCCTAATGTCAATAAAATGGTCCAATCGTACACAAATCTCAAGGTAAAAAATGTGTCCCAGTACTGAAGAGGTTAATGAAACAGTAGCATCAGTGATAAACAAAGAGGAAAATACATAAAAAAAAATGAACCCATGAATAAACAACCATAAGAATCAACCAAAAAAAAAAAAATAGACGAAAACTAAAACAAAAAAAAAGAACTCGTGAACAAAACTAACAAATAAAATCCCTCACACAAATTAAATACAGTTCAGGTTTATTGCAAAATGTGAAACAGAGAACGGGAGAGGAAACAGAAAGTGAGGGGAAAAAAACAAAGAAAAACTAGACGCACAGAGAGAGAGAGAGAGAGAGAGAGAGAGAGAGAGAGAGAGAGAGAGAGAGAGAGAGAGAGAGAGAGAGAGACGAAATTCACGTACGCTACACATGAAAATACTGTTTGTTACTAGTCATTATATTCTTGCCGTCACAGTTCACACGCTTTCCTTCCTGACAGTGGTAGTGGTGGTGGTGGTAGTGGTGGTGGTGGTGGTGGTGGTGGTGGTGGGGGCGTGGCAGGGATCAGGAGAGGAGGAGGGATGAATATGCAGTCAAATAAACAAGAAAGTGGGGACTGAATGTAAAATGTGTGAAAAAGAATAAAACCACGAGCAGGAGGAGGAGGAAAGAGGATGAGGAGGAGGAGGAGGAGGAGGAGCTCGAGGAAACAAGAGGATGATCAGGAGGAGGAGGAGGAGGAGGAGGAGGAGGAAGAGAGGAGGTGTAGGTTCGAGGCAGCAGTGGAGTCAACATGTTATTGTGTCCCACGCCGCTGTACAAAGTTGACGTTACGATTTTACTTGCTGGGAATATTAGTGTGATATTGACAGAATGATCAGTGCTCTTGTTTTTTGTCGCTCTGGTGGTGGTGGTGGTGGTGGTGGTCTCTTTTTCCTTACCTCTTGTTCTTGATCTTTTCTGTTTGGTGGTCGTTGTTGTTATGTTATGATTGTTGGTGTTGTTGGAAAAGGAAGGGAATAATGAGATAGAGGAGGAGGAGGAGGAGGAGGAGGAGGAGGAGGAGGAGGAGGAGGAGGAGGAGGAGGAGGAGGAGAAAAGAAAAGTGGAGAAAAGAAGAAGAAGAAGAAGAAGAAGAAGAAGAAGAAGAAGAAGAAGAAGAAGAAGAAGAAGAAGATAAAAAGAAAAGAAAACAAAGAGAAGAAAACAAAGAAAATAAAGAGAAAACAACATAGAAAAAAAATTAGATAAAAAAAAAAAAAAAAAAAAAAAGGAAATATGAGAGAAGAATAGACAAGAACAGACAAGACAAGGGATGACACTAAATAAAAGACGAGGGAGGAGAGTTAGGGTTATACAGACACACAGGAAACAACACACTTTGCAGTCCTCCCGAGGGAACCTGACCTGCTACTACTAAGGTGATGGAAAGGAGAAAATGAACAGAAAAAAATCTGAAGGCTCTCTCTCCACCATACACTCCCTTCAGCATAATCCGAGCAGGAGACAGGTGGGAAATCAATACGAGGTTAGAGAAGAAAAATACTTGAAGGAAACTGTATAGGGAAAGAATGGAAGTAGATGATATAAGAAGATACACCAATAATTAGTTTTTCTTTCTAATGCCTCTTTCCATTTTTTCCCCTTTGTAGCAACGCAGAATAAACATGTAAGAGGGAAAAAAGATCAAATAAACGTTTGTGATCTTTTAAACTATGCTGGATGGAAAGTATACAGTGAGATGCAAGACAAGGGAAGATACAAACAGATAGGTGTGTGTGTGTGTGTGTGTGTGTGTGTACAAATTCTAACAAACAATCTACAACTGACAGTGATAATAGCCGAGAAAGAACAATATCACGAAGACGTTTAAAAGCCTCTACAGTCTACAGTATTGCACAGTCTATCACATCTCAAAGAAGCACAGTCCGGAAAAAAAAATAAAAAATAATAACTACCTCATTCACGAAAGTCGACAAATGCCCACACAACTTCACAATCATTTTCTCTCGCGTAAGTTCAGAAAAACAATCTATCGACGAGGAACGCGGGAAGTACAGAGGTCAGGATATGTAGGCGGTAAAACTGGCAGGTGGCAAGGCAACTGACTCCCTCGCCGCACGTTTTCCTTGGTTTATTGATGACCAGCGGGGACTCATGTGTTTCCAGCAGGCCCTGATAACACTACGCCAAACCTCCTACTCCGCCCTCTCTCTCTCTTCCTGGAGGTGGAGGATGGGGATGAGGATGAGGATGAGTAAGAAAGAGTAAGAAGAGATAGAAGAGTACAGGGAAGAAGTGAGAGAGAACGAATAAGGGGAGCGAAGTAAGAGATGCGAAAATACAAGAAGCGAAAGATTGAAGGGGACGGTGAAGAAGTGAATAAAAGACAAGAGGAAAAAGAAAGAAAGAAGAGACAGAAAAAAAGAGAGCAAAGAAACATGAAATACAGACAATTGAAGAGAAATAGACGGACGAGGGGATGGAATAGACAAATAAAAACAGAATGAAAGGATGCATGATAAAAAAAAGTGATAAGGAAAAGAAAGAAGAAGAGAAAGACATTAAAGAAGAAGAGAAGGACAAAAACGAGGATGATAGACAGGAAATAAAGAAATAAAGGAGAAAGAAGACGGGGACGATAGAAACGGGATAAAGAAATGAAGAAGGAGGAAGAGGAAACGGGGAAGGAAGGTACAGTGAAAAGAAAAAGACAGAAAAAGAAGAATGAAAGGAAATAAAACAGAATGGAGGGAAGGAATGAGGTGAAATAAAAGGAGACAGGAAGAGATAAAAAGAGATTGAAAACGAGGAGGAATAAAAAGACAAAACGCGATAAAGCAGGCGACACGCGAGGACAAGAATAAGAAAATGAAAAAAAAAGAAAAGAGAAAAGAGAAAGGAGGAAAAAATAGGACAAATCTCACCCGAAACTGTTACTTTTCAGAGAGAGAGAGAGAGAGAGAGAGAGAGAGAGAGAGAGAGACAGGTGTGCGTTCATTTCAGGTGAGGTTATGAACAGCAGGAGAGAGAGAGAGAGAGAGAGGGGGAGGGGTTACGAGGGGAGAGGAAAGGATTAGGGGGACTGGAAGAGGGGAGACGGGGGGAGAGGAGAAAAGAGGGGAAAAACAGGTGAGCAAGTGTTCATTAGGTGAGGCCGTCGTCCCTTTAGTCAGGTATTGGGGGAGAGGGGAAAGAGAGGGGAAAGAGAGGGGAAGGAGAGGGGAAAGAGAGGGGAAAGAGAAGGGAGAGAGGGAGGGGAGAGATCACTGATGGGATTTTACTTTTCCTTCCTTCCTTCCTTCCTTCCTTCCTTCCTTCCTTCCACTTCCTCCTTTTTTTCTCTCTCTTCTCCATGTTCTTTATTTAATCTATTCTCTCTCTCTCTCTCTCTCTCTCTCTCTCTCTCTCTCTCTCTCTCTCCTCCATTTTCTTTTCCCCTCCTCCCATTTTCTGTGGCGCGGCTCGAGGTGAAGGGAATGACTAACATAAATATCGATGTTCTTTTTTTATCTGTTTTATTTAAATGCATATTCCGCCTCCCTCTATTTTCTTATCCTTCTCATCTTCTTCTTCTTCCTCCTCCTCCTCCTCCTCCTCCTCCTCCTCCTCCTTCCTTTTTCTTCTGCCAATCATCATTTCTATTTCTTCTCCTTTTTTTCTTTTCTTCATTCTTTTCCTCTTCACTTTCATCTATATTTTCTAGTCCTTCTCTTCTTCCTCCTCCTTCCTCCTCCTCTTCCTCCTTCATTCTTTTATTTGTTATTCTCCTTTTCTCTCCTTTTCTTTTTCATCTCCCTCTCTGTTCCTATTCTTCTCATCTTCCTCTTTCCTCCTCCTCTTCCTCCTCCTTTCTTTTCTATTCTTCATTCTTTTCCTTTTCTTTCTGTATTATTTTCTTTTCCTGTCATTCATTTTCATCTTTGTCTTCATTTTTT
>NC_059281.1:12699901-12704901 GCF_017591435.1 Portunus trituberculatus
ATTGATAGATAGATAAACTGATAGATAGATAAATGAATGAATAGATAGATGGACATATAGATAGAAAGATAGACAGGTAGACAAATACATGGACAGGATAGATAGATAGATAGATAGATAGATACATAGATAGATAGATAGATAGATAGACAGACAGACAGACAGACATATTGATGGATGGATAAATAAAAATAATTAGGTAAATAGACGAAGAAAGTCAGAATTTTCTTAACTGTAGTCTACGAACATAATAGAATACATTACGAGAGAGAGAGAGAGAGAGAGAGAGAGAGAGAGAGAGAGAGAGAGAGAGAGAGAGAGAGAGAGAGAGAGAGAGAGAGAGAGAGAGAGAGAGAGAGAATATTACTCCACTCCCTCACCATTAATTTACACTCCCCCCCCAAACTATCTATTATTTTTTTCCTTTTCTACATTTTTTTCTAAGGAGTAAAATATTTCTTCCTCTAGAGACTATTTTCCTCAGGCGATGAAAATTTTCCTCATCCAATTCTTTTCCTATTGTAGATTTTTTTTCCCTCGTTTCCGTCCACTGGGATACAACTTTTTCCTCCTCCCCTGATACAGTTCCTTGTGGAGAGATATTTCTTAAAGTTGGAGAGATTTTTTTCCTCCTTTAATGAGATGACTTGCTGCTGAGAGAGAGAGAGAGAGAGAGAGAGAGAGAGAGAGAGAGAGAGAGAGAGAGAGAGAGAGAGAGAGAGAGAGAGAGAGAGAGAATGACAAGATATTTTCCTCCCGTAGACATTTTTCCTCATTGAAGATAATTTCCTCTCTGGAGAGATAATTTCTTCCTTGGAGAGATAATTTCCCTCCTTAGAGAGATAATTTCTTCACTGGAGAGATAATTTCCCTTCATGAAGAGATCATTTCCCTCCGTAGAGAGATAAATTTCTATGTGGAGAGATAATTTCCTCCGTGGAGACATAATTTTTCCCCTTGAAGAGATAATTTCCTCCTTGGAGAGATAATTTCCCTCCGTGGAGAGATATTTCCCCTGGTAGGCGTGCTCCCCTCAAGACTCATGAGCATAAATATAAGTGGGTGAGCGTGGATGAAAAATGAGGGTGTATTTTCCAGCTTTTGTTTGGCCAGCATTAACTTTACGGTCCTGATATCACTTGCTCTCTCTCTCTCTCTCTCTCTCTCTCTCTCTCTCTTGCTATCGTTTGGTCTTTTGCGTGAGGGCATGTTTACTTGTCTGAGAGAGAGAGAGAGAGAGAGAGAGAGAGAGAGAGAGAGAGAGAGAGAGAGAGAGAGAGAGAGAGAGAGAGAGAGAGAGAGAGAGAGAGAGAGAGAGACGTCTTGAACATTTACTTCAGTGCTTGAATCTTTCATAACACGAATATGAACGGCTGTGTGTGCTTCTATATTCTTGCTTTAATGCTCCTCCTCCTCCTCCTCCTCCTCCTCCTCCTCCTCCTCCTCCTCCTCCTCCTCCTCCTTCTCTTCCTTCTCTTCCTCCTCCAATACTTCTCCACCTCGCAAATTTCCTCCTCTTACTTCCTCCTCCTCCTCATCTGCTTTCCCGATTTACATTTCTCTTCCTTCTACTCCTCCTCCTCTTCCTCCTTCTACTCTTTTTTTCTTCTCTATCTCACTCCTCTCGTTATTGCTTTCCCTATCTCGTTTTCTTAGCATCTCTCTCTCTCTCTCTCTCTCTCTCTCTCTCTCTTTCCCCCTTCCTCCTGTTTCTCTTTGTCTTTTTTTCTTCCTTCCCTCTGGTTTTCCATGGCAGATTCAAACATTCTCCTCCTCCTCCTACTCCTCCTCCTCCTCCTCCTCCTCCTCCTCCTCCTCCTCCTTCCTATCTAAGTTTCAAGTCTTTCACTTCTTTCTTTATTCACTTGTCTTCTTTTTTTCCTCTCCTTTCCTTCCTTCCTTTCACGCCTTTCCTCTTTCATCCTTTTGTCAGCCTCCGTTCTCCCTGTTTCCATCTGCTTCCTATTTCCTTTACCTTTTATCTTTCTTTTCTTTGTCTCTCTCTTTCATCGTTTTCTATCCTTCTATTATATTTGTGTTTTTTTTTTATTCTATTTATCATTTCTATTCTCATTTATTGTTATTCTTTTTCTTTTTTCAGTTTTAGAATCGATGTTCGTTTTTTCACTTTCCTTTGTTTTATTTCCCCTTTTTTATTTCAATTTCTGCTTATTTTTCTTCTTTTTCCTCTTGTCTATCATCAGTTTATATCTAATTTTTTTTTTCATCAAATGTAAGAATAAAAAATCTAACGTTATTTCTTTCCACTTTTCCTTTTCCCGTCCAATTTTGGTCTTCCATTTCGCGGATTTTATTTTCTTCTTCCTCCTCTTCCTCTTCCTCGTCCTCGTCCTCCTCCTCCTCCTCCTCCTCCTTCTATTTCTCCTTCTTAGTAATCTCTTTACATTCCTCTTCTTCTTCAATTTTTTTTCTTACTTTTCCTTCTATTCACTTTTCATTCACCACCATTATTTCCTCCTCCTCCTCCTCCTCCTCCTCCTCCTTCTTCTTATTTATCCCCTCACATTCCTCTTCCTTCTACTATTCGTCTATAAACTCCCTTTACTTGACCACAACCTCCTCCTTCTCCTCCTCCTCCTCCTCTTCTTCCTCCTCCTCCTCCTGGTCATCCATTACCTGATTGAACTGACGAGGATAATCGAATTGGGGGTATTTTCAATGTGCTGGCCTTGGCTTTGCAAAATTAACGTGTGGACTTCTTGGGAGAGAGAGAGAGAGAGAGAGAGAGAGAGAGAGAGAGAGAGAGAGAGAGAGAGAGAGAGATTGGCTGGCCTCGTTTTTCTTTTTTTTCCTTTTTTTTTATTTGGTCAATGCTTACGTAGTTTTCGGACTCTCTCTCTCTCTCTCTCTCTCTCTCTCTCTCTCTCTCTCTCTCTCTTTATCTATCTATCTAACTATCTATCTCTATTCCTTTCGTCCTTAACTTATTTCTCTCTCTCTCTCTCTCTCTCTCTCTCTCTCTCTCTCTCTCTCATCATTTCCTTCTCATTTATACCTGAAGAACTTGGCAGAGCGGTAAATAAACACCCATAAACCATCACAAAACAAACACTAAGTAAATGGGACAAACAAACTGTATATACCATTACGTTGAGAATATTACACCTCACTCTACAATTTTTCTTCACCTGAGGCCACAAACACCTTCACACCTGGCCTCTCTACAGCCCTTCCCTGGCCCTTACCTGGCGCTTCCCGACCCCACCTGGCCGATCCTGTACCTGCCCAAAACACCTGCTCCCAATTACGTCCATCCTTGCCACCCTCCCTCTCTCTCTCTCTCTCTCTCTCTCCTCATTTCCACTCACCTCTCACCCCACAATGCTACCCTACTTCCCACACCAGCACAACATAGCACACGGTTCTCTCTCTCTCTCTCTCTCTCTCTCTCTCTCTCTGGGAAAATTGAAACAGGTAATTAAGTAACGGGGATGAAAATAAAGAAAGTGAAATTATAGTCAACCACAAGATGACAACACACACACACACACACACACACACACACACACACACACACACACACACACACACACACACACACACAGGAGGAGGAAAAGGAAGAGGAAGAGGAGGAGGAGGAGGAAGAGGAAGAGGAAGAGGAAGAGGAGGAGGAGGAGGAGGAGGAGGAGGAGGAGGAGGAGGAGGAGGAGGAGGAGGAGGAGGAGGAGGAGGAGGAGGAGGAGGAGGAGGAGGAGGAGGAGGAGGAGGAGGAGGACAAAACAGAACAGCAAATATCGAAAACAGAAATAACAATAAAGACATTCACTGCTAAACCGAGAGAGAGAGAGAGAGAGAGAGAGAGAGAGAGAGAGAGAGAGAGAGAGAGAGAGAGAGAGAGAGAGAGAGAGAGAGAGAGAGAGAGAGAGAGAGAGAGAGAGAGAGAGAGAGAGAGAGAGATGACACATTTTGGAAGAAGGATCACTTTTCCATTATTTGCTACAATGCAACGAAACACAACCCATTACTATGGATCTCCTCCTCCTCCTTCTTCTTCTTCTCCTCCTCCTCCTCCTCCTCCTCCTCCTCCTCCTCCTCCTCCTCCTCCCTCTTTTCTTTTCTTTCATCTCCTTCCTACTCCTCCTCCTCCTCTTTTCTTTTCTTTCATCTCCTTCCTACTCCTTTTTCATCTTTTTTTCTTTTCGTTTCTTTGATCCCCACTAACTTCTTCAACTTTTCTTATTTTTCTTCATCTTCATCATTATCCTCCTCGTTCTCCTCCTCCTCCTCCTCCTCCTCCTCTTTCTTTTCCTCCTCCTCCTCCTCCTCTTCCTCCTCTTCTTCCTCATTCTCCTCGTCTTTTTCCTGTCCCTCTTTCTTTCCTACACTTCCCTGCTCCTTTCTTTTTCCTCATCATCACCCTAACCTCCTCCTCTTCCTCCTCCTCCTCCTCCTCCTCCTCCTCCTGAGCCGTTGGTGGGCAAGGAAATGTCTCTGCAGGATGTGGGTTGAGACTGCTAACTCCTATTTTATCCAAGCGTAAAGAGGAGGAGGAAGAGGAGGAAGAAGAAGAAGAGGAGGAGGAGGAGGAGGAGGAGGAGGAGGAGGAGGAGGAGGAGGATTGCCACTATAGGAGGAAGCTGCGGTTAGTTCAAGAGGAGAATGGAGGAGAAAGGAGATTACGTGGAGGAAAGAGGGAGAGAATGCAGGAGATAGTGAGAGAAAGATGGAGGAAGGATGGGATGGCTAGAGAGGAAAGGAAGGAGGAAGAGGAGAGAGTAAAGAGAGGAAAGACGAGGGGAAGGTGGTGTAAAGAGGAGAGAGAGAGAGAGAGAGAGAGAGAGAGAGAGAGAGAGAGAGAGAGAGAGAGAGAGAGAGAGAGAGAGAGAGAGAGAGAGAGAGAGAATGGAAGGAAGAATAACGCTACCATGGAACACTCTCTCTCTCTCTCTCTCTCTCTCTCTCTCTCTCTCTCTCTCTCTCTCTCTCTCTCTCTCTCTCCTCAACCTCCTCCTCTTCCTTCAACTTACCTTCTTTATCTT
>NC_059281.1:12709901-12722401 GCF_017591435.1 Portunus trituberculatus
GGAGAAGAAATGCACAGTTTTCGGGTGATGCGGCGGCTGTATCGATACTGACGGAGGGAGAAACTGATGGCGGCCTGACAGATCCAATGACAGGAGCCCGGCACTGACAGATAGCGCTGGATAGATAAGGGATGATTGAAGGACGGGAAAGTGGACAGGTGAAGTGGAAGGCCAGGTACGTTTGATAGATGGAAGTGTGTGAGTGATGAAGAGATTGGTGGATAGACAAATGGATCAGTAAGTAGTATGGATAGATTGAAGGACGGGAAAGTGGATAGAGGAGGTGGAAGGGCAGGTACGTTTGATAGGTGGAAGTGTGGGTGTGTGTGATGGATAGATAAATGGATAGATAGATAGGAATGTTGTTGTATGGATAGATTGACTCATACAGCCCCACACACACTTACTTTCTCTCTCTCTCTCTCTCTCTCTCTCTCTCTCTCTCTCTCTCTCTCTCTCTCTCTCTCTCTCTCTCTCTCTTCTTCCAATCTTCCCTCTCCCTGAAGGCTGACACTAACACTACATACGCCCACCCTTCTCCCCTCTTTCTTCCCCTCCCTCTCCCTCTCTCTCTCTCTCTCTCTCTCTCTCTCTCTCTCTCTCTCTCTCTCTCTCTCTCTCTCTCTCATGTCCTCTGAGATGGAAAGTGAAAAATGCTTTGCTCTACATTGCTTCAAATATTTCCTGCTTCACATTGCTTTTACTACTGGGTTCTGCCTCTTCACCACTTTCTCACTCTCTCTCTCTCTCTCTCTCTCTCTCTCTCTCTCTCTCTCTCTCTCTCTCTCTCTCTCTCCTTGTTCTCTCTTTTTTTGCTGATTCATTATCCCTTTTCTGAAAGTCTTAATTGTTTATTCTCTCTCTCTCTCTCTCTCTCTCTCTCTCTCTCTCTCTCTCTCTTAATTGCATATTGTGTCTCATTCTCCACCACGCTCTCACTCACTCACACTAAGTCATTCTCTCTCTCTCTCTCTCTCTCTCTCTCTCTCTCTCTCTGTTGGCTGGACTGGATAAATTTTGAAAAGGTATGTCTTATTGAATGCCTGAGTGAATGGCTCCCTGATTGACTGATTGACTGGCTGACTGACTGACTGATTTACTGACTGACTGACTGACTGATTGACTGATTGACTGACTGACTGGGTGATAAAAGTGACTGTGTGTTTGACTAACTTACTGACTGACTGACTGACTGATTTACTGAGTGGCTGTCTGACTGGTTGAGTAAAATGAATATCTGCTCTCTATTACTTGACTGTTTGACTGACTGACTGACTGACTGACTGACTGACTGACTGACTGACTGACTGACCGATAGCCAATTCCACCATAAACTTGATCCTTTATTTTACTGGTTTTCCTATATCTCTTCCTGCCATCTTTTCCTGCTTCCTTTTCCCTCTTCCAATCTTTATCTCACCCTTCCTTCCTCCCCTCTTTCTCTCATCCTCTTCTTTACTTTCTTTTTTATTGATATAGTCTCCTCCTCCTCCTCCTCCTCCTCCTCCTCCTCCTCCTCCTCCTCCTCCTACTACTACTACTACTACTACTACTACATCTCCTACTATTACTCCTACTGCTCCTCTTCCTCCTCCTCCTCTTCTTCCTCCTCGTCCTCGTCCTCCTTTTCCTCCTCCTCTTCTTCTTCTTCTTCTTGTTCTTCTTGTTCTTGTTCTTCTTTCTCTTCTTCCTCCTCCTCCTCCTCTTCCTCCTCCTCCTCCTCCTCCTTTTCCTATTCCTCCTCCTCCTCTTTCTCGTTTTTCTTTCCTTATATCCCATTCTCCTATTCTCCTATTCTCTTTCCTTCCCCCTCTCTTCTTCCTCCCTCTTCCTCCCTTCTCCTTCTCCCCTCTCCCAGTACAATGGGCGGCCAGATACAGAACATGTTCCATACTCGTATATATGTATGTTCTGTATCTGTTATTGTCAATGTTATGGTTGTTGTTGCTGTTATTGTTGTTGTTTGTTGTCTTTGTTCCTCTTGTTTGTTTTTTTTGTTCTCGTTTGTTTTTTTTTCATATTCGTTGTTGTTTTTTTGTCTTTATTGTTCTTGGTGGTGGTGGTGGTGGTGGTGGTGTTCACTTTTCCTCTCCTTCCTTTCAGAGACAAGAAGGGAAATCAGGAGGAGAAATAATACCAACCCAGTAAAGTGAAAGAATAGAAACTCTGACAGTTGGCCAACAGAGGCGCTCTTGACGGGGAGGAGGCGCTATTGACGGGAAGACAGCGCAATACAAGGAGGGGGAGCCGGGAGGAGGGGTAAACTGAGAGAGGGGAAAGATAACTGAGAGAGAGACAGAGACAATGAGGTGAGTAAGGGAACATGACTGAGTGACTGAGGGGAAAGATGAATAAGAGAAGAGAGCAAGGTTAGTGAGGGGAGACGGGAGGAGGGGAAAACTGAGAGAGGGGAAAGAGGGGAAAGATGAGTATGAGAGTTAGTGAGAGAAAATAAATTAATGAGGTGAGTGAGAGAACACAAGAGGGGAAAGATGAGTAAGAGAAGAAAATAAAGTTAGTGAGGGGAGACAGGAGGGGAAAACTGAGAGAGGAGAAAGATGAGTAAGGGGAGAGAGAGAGAGAGAGAGGGGGGGTTAGTGAATGAGATACAAATTAATGAGGTGAGTGACGGAACATAAGGGTGAGGGGAAAAGTGAATGAGGGGAAATATTCAAGTACAAATCAATTCATTTAGTCATTATGGATAATTTGACGCACAAAGAGGGTTGATCAGCTCTTTGGCAAGAGAGAGGGGAGAGGAGAGAGGAAGGGGAGACGGGGAGAGGGGGAAATGAGAGAGAGAGACAGATGGAGGCAGGAGGTGGTGGAGAGAAACAATAGGAAGAGGGGAGAGAGAGAGAGAGGGGAGACAGTGCGGGGGAGAGTAACACAATGGAACAGAATAAGGAGGGGAGAGAGAGAGAGGGATGGGGAGGAGAAGGGAGGAGAGAGAGAGGGATAGGAAGGAGAGGGAAGGGAGGAGAGGGGAAGGGGACACAAATAAGAGGAGGAAAGAGGGGAGAGGTAGGGGGAGAGGACGGAAGAGGGGAAGAGAGTTAAGGTTAAGGGAAGAGAAGAGGAGAAACAAGATTGGAAAAGAGAGGAAAGAAACACAATAGAATAGAATAGGAGGAGAAAGGATGAGGGAATAAAAATAAGGAATAAGGAGAATGGAATAGAGAGAGGAAGGAGAGGAGAAGAATGAGAGGAGAGAAAAGGAAGAGAGAAAAGGAAATTCGAGCCAACGGAAATACCAGAAAGCTGGAAGGAGAGAGAGAGAGAGAGAGAGAGAGAGAGAGAGAGAGAGAGAGAGAGAGAGAGAGAGAGAGAGAGAGAGAGAGAGAGAGAGAGAAAGAAAGAGCGATTTCGTGAGAAGCCACTGAAGGAGACAGGAAGTGAGGCAGGTGAGGGAGGGAGGAGGGAGGAGGAGGAGGGAGGAGGGAGGAGGGAGGAGGGAGGAAGGAGGGAGGGAGGAGAGAGAGAGAGAGAGAGAGAGAGAGAGAGAGAGAGAGAGAGAGAGAGAGAGAGAGAGAGAGAGAGAGAGAGAGAGAGAGAGAGAGAGAGAGAGAGAGAGAGAGAGAGAGAGAGAGAGAGAGAGAGAGAGAGAGTAGTAGTAGTTTTCATTGGTCATTACCATTACTATTATTATTATTATCATCATCATCATCAATCACCATCATCATCATCATCATCTACAACACCATAACTAATCATATTTTTCTTTTTTTCTTCCTCTTGGTGTGTGTGTGTGTGTGTGTGTGTGTGTGTGTGTGTGTGTGTGTGTGTGTGTGTGTGTGTGTAAATGTGTTTGCGCTCACGATAATGTACCTATTAATGCACATGAAAGAGAGAGAGAGAGAGAGAGAGAGAGAGAGAGAGAGAGAGAGAGAGAGAGAGAGAGAGAGAGAGAGAGAGAGAGAGAGAGAGAGAGAGAGAGAGAGAGAGAGAGAGAGAGAGAGAGAGAGAGAGAGAGAGAGAGAGAGAGAGAGAGAGAGAGAGAGAGAGGCACAGGTGGGCAGACACGGGCAGAGAGATATTTCGCTGCAAACAGATGGTGTGGAGCAGGTGTGGAGACAGCGAGGTGGGAGGGAGAGAGGGAGAGAGGGAGAGAGGGAGAGGAGAGAGAGGGAGGGAGGAAGGAGGAAAGTTGCTGGAGGAAGGAAGATAGAAGGATGGGCCAGTTGAATAAGAAGGAGAGGAGGAAGGGAGACAAGGAGGAGGGAGGGAGGGAGGAGGAGGGAAAGAGAGAGAGGGAGAGGTAGAAGGAAACAAAAGAGGACAAGAAGGTACAGAGAAAAAAGGGAGAGTACATTGTGAGAGGAGAGTGAGGGGAGGGAGAGGACAAGGGGAAACAAGAGAGGAAACAAGAGATAGAGAGAGAGGGAAGAGAAGAGAATGAGAGGATAAAAGAAAGAGAGGGAAGGGAGAGAAAGAGAAAGAAAATAGAGGGAAGAGAAAGGGGAAGGAGAGGAGAGATACAGAGAAGAATGAGGGGAGGAAGTGAGGGGAGAGAGTGAATGGGAAGAATGAAGGGGAAGAAGAGAGGAGAAAGAAAAAGAAAAGAATCAGAGGGAAGAAGTGAGAGGAGAGAGTGAGAGGAGAGAGTGAGAGGTGAGAGAGAGAGGTGAGAGTGAGGGGAGAGTGAGGGGATCGAACACAGCACCAAGATAGTGACAAGCAATATATATTTACCACACTTGAGTGAGGAGGAAATAAATCACATGAATAAAGCAAGAGAGAGAGAGAGAGAGAGAGAGAGAGAGAGAGAGAGAGAGAGAGAGAGAGAGAGAGAGAGAGAGAGAGAGAGAGAGAGAGAGAGAGAGAGAGAGAGAGAGAGAGAGAGAGAGAGGAGACGCAAAACAGGGTAAAGAAAAATTATATCGTTTATAAACAGGTTTCATAAAGGACGAGGAGGAAGAGGAGGAGGAGGAGGAGGAGGAGGAACAAAAGCAATACTAAGCCTTCCTCCTTCCCATTGACAAATTCATTCGTTCTAACAATGCATTCTCTCTCTCTCTCTCTCTCTCTCTCTCACCCACAAAAATTCCATTTCCTCTTATTTATATGCGTGCGTGTACGTATATATTATATCTCTCTTCTTCTTCTTCTCTCTCTCTCTCTTGAAAATACCATTAACTTAAAATTACAGAATGAGAGAGAGAGAGAGAGAGAGAGAGAGAGAGAGAGAGAGAGAGAGAGAGAGAGAGAGAGAGAGAGAGAGAGAGAGAGAGAGTACTTCCCTTGAAACATTCACCACACAATACGGGAAGGAAAACAAAGGACAGATGAATAACACAGAAGAAACCAATACAAAGAGATAAAAAAAAAAAAAATTAAGAAAGAGTAAAGAGAAAAAAAAAACCGATAAATATAGAATGGACAGACGAAGATAAATAAATAAATAAATAAACACAGAGCTTGATAAAGAATGTAGGGGATCGATACGAGATTTACAGCGGCCATTGACAGAGAAGAACACAATATAGTGACAAAGAAAGACATCAAGAGAAGAGAGAGAGAGAGAAAGAGAGAGAGAGAGAAAGAGAGAGAGAGAGAAAGAGAGAGAGACTGAGGAGGTGAATCAAGGAGAAATGAAAATAATAAAAAGAATAGAATGAAAATAACGAAACAAACGTCGATGAAGGAGTGGAAAGGTAAATGAAGAAGGAGGAAAACGAGATAAATAAGAAGGAAAGTAAAAAAAATAAAGGAAAATAAGAGAACATACAGAGTTAATGAAGGAAAAAAAGAGAAGAAGGGTAAAGTGGATGGAATGTAAGTAAGAAGAGACGAAAGAGAATAAGAGAATAAGATATAAAAAGAAGACGAAGAAGAGTAACGAAAGAGGAATAGAGAAGGGAAGGATAAAAATTAGAACAAGAGAGAATATAAAAACGATGAAAAAGAAAGAGAGGAGTAATGAAGAACTAGAGGAAAAGTAATAACAGAAAGGAGTTAATAGAACTTGAAGAAGAAATGATATAAATTGGAGAAAGAAACGAAAGAAGAAACGAAGGAATGAAAGAAGAATCGAAGGAAGAGCAGAAAAGAAAGAAAAACTAAAACACTAAGGAAAAGAAAAAAAACGAACACAGGAAAAATGGGAAAAATACAAATAAACCACAGGAAAGAAAAAAAAAAGAGGTAAAAAGAAAAAAGAAAATTAAGGAAAACAAGAACCGTAAGAAGAAGAAGAGCAAGAGGAAAGAAGAAAGAAGAAAAAGAAGAAGAGGAGGAGGAGGAGGAGGAGGAGGAGGAGGAGGAAAGAGTACTATAGAAGGACAAGGAGGAGAGAACCATAATATTTCCCTCCACATCCCCAAACTCCCATTAGCTCCACTACATCAACATCTAATGGCGCTATTAATTACCGATAATGACACACACACACACACACACACACACACACACACACACACACACACACACACACACACACATGAGCTTAATTACTCGACAATGAGAGGATTTCTGTTTGACTGATATTATCCTGTACTTAGTTTTTTTGGTGTGTGTGTGTGTGTGTGTGTGTGTGTGTGTGTGTGTGTGTGTGTGTGTGTGTAGTAGTAGTAGTAGTAGTAGTAGTAGTAGTAGTAGTAGTAGTAGTAGTAGTAGTAGTAGTAGTAGTAGTAGTAGTAGTAGTAGTAGTAGTAGTAGTAGTAGTAGCAGGAAAAATAATAAAAAAAATCACTCCCAGAATAAAACTGATCATCTGCATTGCTAATTAACTTACGGTTTCTGAGCAGAGAGAGAGAGAGAGAGAGAGAGAGAGAGAGAGAGAGAGAGAGAGAGAGAGAGAGAGAGAGAGAGAGAGAGAGAGAGAGAGAGAGAGAGAGAGAGAGTATATTCTTTCCACTAACAAACTAACGATAACTCTTACAATAAACACACTCACACACACACACACACACACACACACACACACACACACACACACACACACACACACGAGGAAGGAGTGCAGGTTCTTAACATGGCGGTAAGTAAAAATTATAGCCACCAGTAAATTTTCCCTCACCCCCATCCTTCCTATTAATGGAAACTGATGAACTGAGAAGAAAAAAAATAGCAAATCGATACCAAATATTTTCTCCTCCCTGATCATCTATCACAAATTTCCGAGAAGATTATTTTTACACTTCAATTTATAGAGATGTTATTTCACTTTATTTCTTTTCAATAGTACACTTCCATAGAGCTTCCCGGATGTGGTGAATTGTTTAAGTGCATTGTGGATGTGCTATCTGCGAGAGGAGTGGGAAAAACCTTGATATAATATTCTGATTGAATGCCCTTCCTATCCCTTCACTGATCACTCTCACTGTATATCTATTTCCTATATATATAAAGTGTATCATGATCTTCCATCGAGGGCTGAAAAAAAAACCTTGATATTATTATTTTATTACTATGCTACTGTGATTTTATGCCCTTTCTATCCCTTCACTGATCACTCTCACTGTATATCTTTTTCCTATATATATAAACTGTATCATGATCTTCCATCGAGGGCAGAAAAAAAAAACCTTGATATTATTTTTCTATGACTATGCTACCGTGATTTCATGTTCTCGCTATTACCCCACCTGTCACTCTCATTGTATATCTTTTTCCAATGTATAAATCGTATCATGATGTTCCATTGTGGGTTGCAAAAAAAAAAACTATATCATTATTTCATTACTATACTACCGTGATTTAATACTCTCGCTATTCCTTCATCTATCACTCTCATTGCATCCTTTTCTTGTATTTTTCCTTTGTATATATTGTATCATGATCCATCGAGAGGTTGAAGAAACAAACTTGATATTCTTACTTTATTACTATGCTACTCTTACAATCCCTTCAATTATCACTCACTGTATCTCCTTTTGCTAAGTATATTTTGTATCATAATCTTCCATCCATATCTTTGTAGTTATTTCCATTTGTTTCTGGAAATATAGAGTTGAACTGTTAACATATTTGTACTGTGCTCAATGTTCCTTTTTTTTATTAATTAAACTACTAACCAATAATTATCTTCTTCCTCTGTTTTAATAATTTTTTTTTTCTCTGCTTTCTCGCCCCAGCTCAAAACTCACTCTTAGTTAAATAAAAGAAAATAAATAGGAAACAAAAGCGAACACATACATTATCTACGTAGCTTGTTTAATTTAAGAGGCATTCTGTGACGTATGGCGTATTTCTCGACAGATATGCGCAATGTATGGGTTAATTTGAGACAGGAATGGATAATGTACAGGTTAAATTTTGGTACGTGTGTAATGCACGGGTTTAATTTGCAAGCTTATGTGGAATGTTAGTGTATGAGTTAATTTGTGACGCTGTATGGGCGACGCATGGCTGGGCTTGTTTACAACGGGTGTGTGTCGTGTATGGGCTGAGAGGGTTGAGATTAAAGGGGATCTGAAGGGTGATACAATGACATACTCAGTAACGTAGAGTTTGGTGTATAAGATTAGTGTTTGGTGATATTCATGGTGTAAAAGTGAGTGGTTTCTTGACGGATTGAGTGATTAACAGATCGATCGAGTGAAAACTGATATCTGGGCGTAGCTAAGAGATTGTTGTTTAAGAAGTGTAAAATTTAATGATTAGTTGACAAATTTAATGAGTGAGTGAGAGAGTGAGTGAGTGAGTGAGTGAGTGAGTGAGTGAGTGACTGACTGACTGACTGACTGACTGACTGACTGACTGACTGACTGATTGATTGATTGATTGATTGACTGACTGACTGACTGATATACAAAGCTGAATAAACTACAAAGGTACGAGAACTCACTGATTGATTGACTGACTGACTGACTGACTGACTGACTGAATAACCAAATAAATAAACAATAAAAACGCTAACACCCCAAACCAAAAACCAAAAACCAGATACAATACGCAATAAACAAATAAATAAACCAAACAAAAACAACAAAACACAACCCAATCACCACACACACACACACACACACACACACACACACACACACACACACACACACACACACACACACACATACACTACATCTATATACTCCACATCCATGAGGTCGTCCATCCCGCCCTGCCATTCACTGCTTTATGACAACAACGCCTGTGAGTTTACGTGTGGCTTTCAAGAGGCGTACTAACTTTTCATAGCGACACTAACTGGCGCTGTAACATATAAGTATAGGGGGGATTTGTCTTCTGCTGGTGCTGGAGAGGAGGACAAAGAGAGAGGAAATAGGGGAGAAGGTTGGAATGGTTAATATTACCTCCACTTAACCCTTAGTACCGTGGCGTCCTCTGTCATTCTCTGCGCTGGTAAAAACTAAAAATTGTTATAAATACGCTGTGGAAAGGAGGTAAAAGAGGAGGAAGACAAGAAAAATATTGTTAGAAATACCTTATGGTGTGGAAAGGAAGGGAGGGTATGAGGAAGAAGAGAAAGGAAAATTGTTAGAAATAACTGATGCTGCGAAAAAGCAAGGAGAAAGAAAAGAAAGTGTTAGGAAAATCTTATGTTGTGAAAAGGAAGGAAAGGAAGAAGAGAAGAAGAATGTTAAATAAATCTGATGATGTGGAAAGGAAAAGAAGGGAAGAAGGAGGAAGAGAAAAAAAAACCCGTTACAAAAATTTGATGAGAAAAGAAAGGAAAGAAAGAGGAGGAGAAGGTTAGGCTGGTTCACTATTCTTAATCACTATTGCTCTTGTTTTATTTATTCACAGTAGAAAAATTGTTTACAAAGCCACATTAAAAACAAGAGTGTGACAGAGGAAGAGATACAAGACTAAGCATTGGAGAAGAAGACGAAAGAAGACACACAGACAGACACAGTACCTTCACCTACACTTCCCGCCTCACCTGCGCCCTCCCTTCACCTGTGCAACGCCACGTCAGCACATCTTACCTGTAACAAGAGGAACAAGAAAACAATTAGTGAAACAATAACAAAGGTAACTTAAACTAGTGGTAACGACTCAGTGTTTAAGCCATGGTACAGTGGAACCATGCGTGCTTTGGGGTCCGAGGGGTCTCCAAGCGCACGGGTTCGAATCCTGTCCACGGTCCGAGTGTAGGTTGGGCTTCCTCACTCAGAGCAACGGTTTCCTAGAGGGTGGGTTTTGAGATAGGAGGTACCCTAAAAAGTATTCCCTTTAGCTCATAAATTCCACATGGTATAAAAAAAACACACAGAATAAGATAGAAATGTGTATATAAGGTTAATTTATTTCAGCACCTTCCGCGCAAACTTTTTAATACAATATGGGATTTTTTACTGGAATTTACAGGCCAAAGGAGGTATTTTGAGTATCTCCTTTCTGAAAGCCCACCCGTATGGGAACCGCTACCAAGATGAAAGCCCTTCACTCTCGGTCCCTGGCCCCACACACACACACACACACACACACACACACACACACACACACACACACACACACACACACAGCACACGCATCACCATCCACCATCACCAGCTCACTATCACCACTCCAATTACTGTTTATTTATTAGTCTCATCATCCACATCACTATTCATCATTATCATTACCACCACCACCACCACCATCACTACTACCGCCACCACCACCACCACTGCCATCATTACCATCAGTAACTCCCCCACGATCATTACTTCTCATCACTGTCAATATGTCATCACCCACACCACCACCACCACCACCACCAGTACTAGTAGTAGTAGTAGTATTAGTAGTAGTAGTAGTAGTAGTAGTAGTAGAAACGAGTAGTAATGTAAGTAGTAGTAAAAGTAGAAACGAGAAATAAAAAAGAAAAAAGGAGAAAAGACGAGGAGGAAGGAGGAGGAGGAGGAGGAGGAGGAGGAGGAGGAGGAGGAGGAGGAGGGGGAGAAGCGGTAGATCAAGCCACGGCCACAATGGAGGAGAGGAGAGGAGAGGAGAGAGAGAGAGAGAGAGAGAGAGAGAGAGAGAGAGAGAGAGAGAGAGAGAGAGAGAGAGAGAGAGAGAGAGAGAGCAGATGGACCTTCACTTCTTCTCCTCCTTCCTAACTTTCAGTCCCTAGGATATGAAGGCCTTTTTTGTTGCTACATCCTCGGGGAGACATCATTCCTCCTCCTCCTCCTCCTCCTCCTCCTCCTCCTCCTCCTCCTCTTGCCTCCATCAGCTAAATGAGAGCAGAGGAGGATCAGAGAGGAGGATTCTGTTACTGTGTCCTTATCTCTGATTGGCTGTCAGATATCAGAGAAGGTGGTGGTGGTGGTGGTGGTGGTGGTGGTGGTGGTGGTGGTGAACGTAGATAAGCAGGTAAAGTGAGGGTGGGTTGGGTTCTATTAGTTTAGGTGAGATTGGGTTAGTCCAGGATAACCCATTTAGTACTGGGACACATTATACCTGAGATTTGTGTACGATTAGACCACTTTATTGACATCAGGAAGGGTCTATGGAGGTCGGAAGATTAATGGCCACAGTCTTTGCTATTTCAATCCTCCACATAAGTTTCTGAAGCTGTATAAAGTCACTAAACAATAAGCAGATTGAATATGGAAACACGTCATGCTACTGAAGGGGTTAAATTAGTTTTGATGAGGTTAGGTTACAAGAAGTTAATGTGTGAGGTTAGGTTAGGTGAGGTTAGGTTAGGTTAGGTAGATAGAAAAGAATGAAAGATAGAAAAGGATGAACAGAACAGAAATGAAGAGGTGAAAATAAAAAGGAGTAAAAATGAAGATACGAAATAAAAGATAAAATAATATTAAGTAGAACATGGCAAGAACACACACAC
The DNA here is from genome assembly GCF_017591435.1 of Portunus trituberculatus. Classification (NCBI taxonomy): domain Eukaryota; kingdom Metazoa; phylum Arthropoda; class Malacostraca; order Decapoda; family Portunidae; genus Portunus; species Portunus trituberculatus. The sequence continues at coordinate 12,721,645 of NC_059281.1, forward strand.
ACACACACACACACACACACACACACACACACACACACACATCATCATCATCATCATCATCTTCATCCAGTCACAACCAAGAGTGCATGGTTATTACAGAGAGAGAGAGAGAGAGAGAGAGAGAGAGAGAGAGAGAGAGAGAGAGAGAGAGAGAGAGAGAGAGAGAGAGAGAGAGAGAGAGAGAGATATATGTGAGCAAGTCAAGCATGATGAAGTCTTTTGTAAGCTAAAGTTCCCTCATAATTGCTTTCCTCTATCTTTATCTTTATTGCTTCACATTTATCCTTATCACTTGATCTCTCTCTCTCTCTCTCTCTCTCTCTCTCTCTCTCTCTCTCTCTCTCTCTCCATGAAGATATTATGCATATTTTTAAGATTCTTTCCCAGATTCTTATTAACATAATTTTTCGCTTCAAAAAACACAACTTATTCTCTTCTTTTTCTCTTCTAGCATTTTATCTTTCCTGTTTATCACTTTTTTACGTAATATTCTCTCTCTCTCTCTCTCTCTCTCTCTCTCTCTCTTAAAAATGCACAATATTGACATATCTATTTATTCACATACCCCACCTGGACACCTGCCTGTCTGTCTGCCTGTCTGTAGTTATGCATGTGTTGTACTGACAAATATTTACGACTTGAAAAAATGTCTTGAAAGATTAAAATGACGTGAAACCAATCGAAATAGTACAACAAATATCTATCAATTTACTTTTTCTCTTTCCTTTTCGTTTCCTTCCAGCCCCACACGCACGGC
>NC_059281.1:12729901-12734901 GCF_017591435.1 Portunus trituberculatus
GTTTTTCTTTTTTATTATCTTTCTTTCTTTCTATTTTTACTTTTGCTAAATCTTGTCTCTTTTATCTTTCTCTTCTTGTCTTTCGTCTTCCTCCTTCTTCTATTCCTTTTCTCTTATTCTCCTTCTCTTGTTCCTTGTATCTTTTCTGTTTTGTCGTCTTTTTATTCTATTCTATTTCGTCACCATCTTTATTCCATTTTTTTCCTTATTTTCTCTTAATTCCTCTTTCAATTCCTTAAATATTTTCTACTTTTCTTTTCTTCTTTTTAAACTTCTCAAGAATGAATTTTGATGTTTTGTATAATTTTCCTTGATCTTTTTTTTTTAGGACCTGGCAGTCTCTCTCTCTCTCTCTCTCTCTCTCTCTCTCTCTCTCTCTCTCTCTCTCTCTCTCTCTCACCCAACGTCTCTGTTTGTGGCTTCCTTCCTTCTTTCTTTCTTTCTTTCTTTCTTTCTTTCTTTCTTCTATCTTACTTTCTTCTTTCTTCAATATTCCTTCTTTTTCTTTTCATTTCCCATTTTCTCCAAACTATCTCCATTGAAAATTTTGTTTATTCAAGTCATTTTACATTGTTACGCTTCGGAACGATAAAAATTGATGAAAACAAGATAATATAGAGAAATTAAAGTAAGAGTAACAAAAACGTGTTATCTTAGTACATTTCCTCTTTCTTATTTTGCTCAAAGTTTGTTTTTTTTCTTCCTTCCTTCTTTCTACTTTCTTTAAAGGCTGTTTCTTTTTCATTTCTATTTATAAATTTGTATCTTATTCCCTTTTTTTTCGTTTCTCTACTTTTCTTTTTCTTCCTTATTTATTTTCTATGACTTTTTCTTTTTTATTCATTTGATTTCGTTTTACCTCCTTTTTTTCTCTTTTTTCTCTCATTTTTTTTACTTTCTCATTGATTCATTTCGTGCATGCCAATCTTTTATCTTTCATCCATGCCTTCCTTTCTTATCTTTCTTCTTTTCATGGGACGAATTTTATGCTTTTCCATCTCTCTCTCTCTCTCTCTCTCTCTCTCTCTCTCTCTCTCTCTTGTTTGCTTAGGTCCTTCGTCGCTTTGCTTTAATGAATCTCAATATATACCAATTAGATTCTCTCTCTCTCTCTCTCTCTCTCTCTCTCTCTCTCTCTCTCTCTCTCTCTCTATCTATCTATCTATCTATCTATCTATCTATCTATCTATCTTATCGGTCTCTCTTTCTCTCTCCTTCACTAAAACTTAAACCCTTCATTCTTTGCCTTAATTAACCTCATTACCTTCAATAAGGATTTTGTTCACTCTTTGTGACATCCTTCGCCGAATCCCTTTCCTAACTAAAGCCTCCTCCAGTCCCTTCTTGGAACGTAGCCTTCACTAATTCATAAACCCTTTACTAACTATCTTACCATCTTACATCCCTTTTCAATTAATCACATACTACTTTTCAGCTTAACCACTACTGATGAAGACTACAGCACAATAAGACCAAGGCATGAGAGGGTAAACAGTGAGGGAGGGGAGGTGGAGAGAGCCAGAGACGGGAACCTGAGTGTAGTGACATGCAGGGGAGAGGTTAAGAGGATCAGAGAGAAGTGAAGCAAGCTGGGGACACGTTGGCAGGGAGAAGGAACGAGGATACAAAAGCCTAAGAGGACACCCTGCTGTTTTCATTTTTTTCCTCCGGTTGTGAAGAAAATATCCACTCAGCGATCTTTTTTAATAGGAGGAGGAGGAGGAGGAGGAGGAGAGGAGATGGAGGAGGAAAGGAGGAGATCGCACTAGTGATGGAGAGGGAAAATGAGGAAGATGTGGAAGAGAAATTGAAAAAACGAAAGGAAGAATAATAATAAGAAGAATGAAATGGAAGGTATGAGAAGGAAGAGGAGAAGAATAAGAAATAACAACGAAGAGAATACGGAAGAGTAAGGAAAAGTTAAAAAAGACAAAAATAGAGAAAGAAAGAAACAGACGCAAATGTAAAAAGAAGAAACAGGAAGAGAGAACCACAAGAAAACGAAAAAAAAAAGGCAGAAAAGAAAAGAATAGAAAAACAGGAGCAAGGGAATATAAAAAAGAAAGATTATCGAAGGAAAAGGAAAAATAAAAACACATGAAAACAAAGAAAACGATAAAGAAATACATAAAAAAGAAGAAACAGAACAAAAAAGGAGACTAAGAAGAAAAAAAGGAAATACGAACGCAACAAAAAGAGAAAGAGGAAGATATAATACAGAAAGAAAAAAGAAAGAAAAAGAGAAAGAAAGAAAAAGAAAGACAAGAGAAAGAAGGAACGAAAGAAAAAAACAGTAAGAAAGGCAATAGACGCAACAGAGAAAGAGAAAGAGAGAGAGAGAGAGAGAGAGAGAGAGAGAGAGAGAGAGAGAGAGAGAGAGAGAGAGAGAGAAGCATTTTTTCTGCGTGACAAGACATTGCATTACAAAAACGCTGACGAGGGGGCAAAGCTCACAGTCCAGCGGGGAGTCACGAGGCGGGGACAGAATCTGGGTTGCATTCTGTGGGCCATTAGGAGACGGCGCGCCCATCCCAGCCCAGATAGACGGCGTGCAGGAGGTGGGCAGGGATGGGAGAAGGCTGGAAAATAGGACGGATGCGCAGACGAAGGGATAGAGGGAAATTTTGTGATACTTAAGGTAGGAAAAGGATAGATAGAGGCTAGGCTATGTTAGGTTAGGTTAGGAAAGGTTGAGAGAGAGAGAGAGAGAGAGAGAGAGAGAGAGAGAGAGAGAGAGAGAGAGAGAGAGAGAGAGAGAGAGAGAGAGAGAGAAAGAAAGCGGCCGAGTCATGCAAGGAGAGAGAGATCTGGTGCAGCAAGTTATCTCCGACTCGATGTGGTGCCTCGTTTCATGATATCGCGGATTACCGAGCGTCCCCGCCACTCCTGAAGCCCCTACCCATGAGCCCCTTAACCCTGAGCACCCCCCATGTGTCCCTTAGCCCTGTCCTTCCCCGCCACCCGCAGTAGAAGGGCGAGGAAAGGCGAGAGGAAAGCGAGGGGAAGGCGAGGCGAGGCAAGGCGAGGCGGGAACGCGAATGGTGGGGAATACATTATCACAATCACTGGGGAATCGCTGGGGAATGGCTGGGGAATGGCTGGGGAATGGTTGGGGATAGTTGGTTACTTGCACGGGTCTCCCCAATCGTCCTCCACCGCCTCTCATCTGTGTCCTGGTTCCTCGGTTACGCCTGAGTCTATTCCAAGCTTCCTCTCTTTACCTCTAACGCGAGGGACTGGATCAGGCAAGGCAGTTTGGAAGAGGTGGAGGGATAGAAGGAGGGAGATGGGGATACGGGGGAGGAGAGTAGAAGGCTAAGGCAGGATTGCGGGGACGTAAGAGAAATAGGGAGAGAAATGTTTGGAGGGTAAAAAGAGAGAGAGAGAGAGAGAGAGAGAGAGAGAGAGAGAGAGAGAGAGAGAGAGAGAGAGAGAGAGAGAGAGAGAGAGAGAGAGAGAGAGAGAGAGAGAGAGAGAGAGAGAGAGAGAATAACTCGTAAAAAAGATAAGACCGAAGTGAGCCGATTAAGGTATAAAGACAACGAAGTAAAAGAAGAGAGAAGAAAACGTAAGTTAGGAAGAGACTTAGAGAAGGAAAGAGGGAGGAAGAAGAGTGTTAGGAGGACGAAAGAGTGTTAGGAGGACGAAAGAAAGCTAATACGAAAGAAAACTGAGAAAAATAAGTAGGAAAGGAAGGAGGAAACAGAGAGAATACCAGTGACAAATGAAGAGAGAAACAGGACGAGGACTAAATAATGAGGAATAGCTTAAGAAAGGAAGAGGCGGCGGAGAAGAAGCAAGTAGAGATGAAAACCTAACCAGCACGAAAGGAACATATAATCAAGCAAAAAAATCCACAATCAGCTCCTGTTTCCCTGTTTCCTTGATATTACAACCACCTTCACCCTAAACTTGGTACACTTAACCCTCTACCATTACCTGTCACCCTTTCAAATTGCACTACCCATCCTTATTAGTTCACCCTTCACTCTCAACGGTAGCCAACCCAAACAAGCCACCTGTCACTCTTTCACTCTATACTTCCGAGCCTTAACCCCTTCAGCACCATGACGCGTTTCCATATTCATTCTGCTTACTATTTGGTGATTTTATACAGCTTCAGAAACTTGTGTGTGGGTTAAAAATAGAAAAGACTGTGACCATTAATCTTGTGACCTCCACATACCCTTCGTAATGTCATTAAAATGGTCCAATCACACATAAATCTCAAGGTAAAAATGTGTCTTATTTCACTCTGTACTCTTCCGGGTTCACCTTCAACTGTAGCTAACCAAGGTCCTCAAGTCAGTCTCGCAGGGTCAAGGGAGCGGCGGAGTGTAGGCGTATTGATCGAGGACGAGCTTGGCGGTGAAATACGCATCAAATACTGCTGGGGATTTGCCGGGACGCTAAGACCAGGAAAATAACTCCCGCCTACGAACTTCCACCTGGTTATTAACGCGCGCGCCTCACACCAGACTCACCTGGCGTTCCTGCTCCGCTGCCTTCATATTAATTCGGTATTGTAAGTGGAGGCTGAAAGGGGTGAGAGAAGTGTGATATGAGAGGTGTGCTATGAGTTTTCCATTGCACTTAAAGGCTGATGATTGAAATTGCACCAAGTTAAACGTAGTTGGTTATTATTAAACTGGAACTGTAAGTGGGAGTTATACAGGATGGAATACAGAATGAGTTTTGTATTGTATTCTAACACGAAAGACGAGAAATATACAGTAAAACGCAATGAATTAGGTTCATATTCAATTCGGTAGAAAGACAAAGGGTGTAACAAGAGATTTCCATTAGACTTAAAAGACTGAAGGAGTTACACAAGATGCAATACCGTATGAGTTTTGCATTGTATTCTAACACGAAAGACGAAAAATATAGAGTAAAACACAATAGATTAGGTTTACATCAATTCGGTAGGCGAGCTTTGGGGTCCGAGAGGTCTCCAAGCACATGGGTTCGAATACTATCCACGGTCCGAGTGTAGGATG
>NC_059281.1:12739901-12757401 GCF_017591435.1 Portunus trituberculatus
ACACACACCAATTACCACACTATGCATGCAATCAGTAGGCAAGTAAAGGTAGAGGATGAAAAAATACAAATGAGAGAGAGAGAGAGAGAGAGAGAGAGAGAGAGAGAGAGAGAGAGAGAGAGAGAGAGAGAGAGAGAGAGAGAGAGAGAGAGAGAGAGAGATGAAAGGAGGAGGAAAATTACTTGACAGAAAGAGAAGGAAAGAGACACAAAGAGAAAGATGTAAAGTGAAGGATAATGAAGGAATGAAAGAGACTGCAAAATTATACAGCTATTGAAAAAATGAAAAAAAAAAATACATGCGTAATTTCGATAGACAAATATATAGAGATAAAAAAACAGATAGATGGATAAAGAAAGACAAAGGGAAAATGAATAAAAAGGAGGAAATTCCCAGATACATAATAAAAGGCAAGAAAATGTAAGGAAGGGAAAAGGAATGAAGGCACGAAAGAATGAAAGGAAGAATGTAAAAGAGAAAAATAAGGAAGGAACGCAGAAACTCCAGAAAATTCTGTTGACCAAACTTACTGGAAATGTGGGACGCTTGAACAATGTCACCTCATGTCCTCTCTCTCTCTCTCTCTCTCTCTCTCTCTCTCTCTCTCTCTCTCTCTCTCTCTGACTCTATAGTGTTTACATGTAATTCTTCTTGCTGACTTATTCTTCCAAATCCATTCATTCATTCACCCATTCATTTCCTTTGTCAGCCACCACCACCACCACCACCACCACCACCACCACCACTACTACTACTACTGCCGCTACTACAACCTCCACCACCACTACTATTACTACTAAATTTTTACTACCACTGCTACTACTACTGCCACTACTACCACCACCACCACCACTACTATTACTACTCCTACTACTATCATTATTGATGCTCACTACCTATAACACAACAATGAATATGTGCTCACTTAAAGGCTTCTCCTTCCCACACACACACACACACACACACACACACACACACAAATCCCAAACGAACACACGGGAACAAACTCCCATCACCATCACCATCACCACCACCACCACCACATCAACACACAGGCACCAAACAACACAGTCCCGTTTTCTTCCAGAGTATTGGTAACATCGCCTACCTTGAAACCGGAGACTATGCTATTATTGTTATTATTGCTTTTCTCCCTCTCACTCTCTCACTCTCACTCTCTCTCTCTCCTCCCACACCAATTATCGGACGATATTTCACGCGACTCGCTGAGAAAACGCGTGAGAATTTTTTTTTCTTCTTTTTTTTCATCTTCCTTCGGTACAAAGAGAGGACCGGAGGATGATGGGAGATTGTGGGACGCTACTGCCAACGTACATTAGCAGGAGGAGGAGGAGGAGGAGGAGGAGGAGGAGGAGGAGGAGGAGGAGGAGGCGTGGGAAGTTAAAAAAAGAAAAGATAGTCATGATTATTAGAGGAAGAGTATGAGGGAAAATATTGCTGGAGGAGGAGGAGGAGGAGGAGGAGGAGGAGGAGGAGGAGGAGGAGGAGGAGGAGGAGGAGGAGGAGGACTTACAGCTGAGGGAAAGAATGGCAGGAGAAGAGGAAGAAACAAAGAAGAGAACACAAAGAGGCTAAAATGAGAATGATAATAACGAGAAAGAAAGAAAGAAATATCCACAAACAGAAGAAGAAGAAGAAGAAGAAGAAGAAGATAATGATAATAATGGAGTGGACTGGAGGCAGCACAGGATAAAAAGGAAATGAAGAAAGAGAAGAAGAGGAAGAAAAAAAAAAGAGGAAAAAAATATAGAAGAAGCATTAAGTCTCCCTAAGAAGAATGAACTGCAAAGAAAATGGGATAAAAAAATAAAAGAAACGAAAAGGAAAAAAAACATTCTTAAATAGAGAAAAGAGAGAATAAAAGGAGAATAAAATGGAGAATAAACAGAATAAAGAACAAAATACAAAGAAATAATAAAGGAAAACATTAAAAAAACACAGAAACACAAATAACAATAATAATAATAATAATAATAATAATAATAATAATAATAATAATAATAATAATAATAATGATATTAATAATTAATAATAATAATAATAATAATAATAATAATAATAATAATAATAATAATAATAATAAGAAGAAGAAGAAGAAGAAGAAGAAGAAAAAGAAGAACAAGAACAAGAACAAAAAGAAGAAGAGGAGGAGGAGGAGGAGGAGGAATACAAAGGAAAGCCAAACCGCAACAGACCTGTTGGTCCTTTCGAGGCTGTTTGGTAACTACTTCTAACTGGCTACAGATAAGAGAGACAGGACAGTACAGGATAAGGCTCCTCCCCACCCACCACTCCCTCCAGCTTTCGCTGGCATGGAAAATAGCTTGGAAAAGTACCATGCAGTGTGAAAAAACTAACATGGAATTTTCACAGGAAAGGATGAAAGGAGATTCTATTATTCACCCTACGGTGAACTCTACATATCTATCTATAAGAAAGTTAATATAGTATCATGTTTAATTATTCAGACAAGAAGAGAGCTTGTTGGGGTTATTCTTTAAATATTTATCAATTTTGTTTTTGAATGATGCAATGGAAGTACTGTTTACTATTTCTGAAGGAAGCTTATTCCAAATGTTAACTATTCTATTAAAGAAAAGTGCTTTGCCTCGTGGGTTTTAAAGCGTTTTGGTGTAATTTTAAATCCATTATTCCTTGTTATGGTGGAATGATCAATAGTAAAATATTTATTTACATCAAGGTTGTTGTATCCCTGAAAATTTTGAAAACTTCGATTAGGTCTCCTCTTATCCTGCGCTTTGTTAAGCTGAATAAATTTAATGCTTCCAGTCGTTCCTCATACGGCTTGTTTCTCAATCTCGGAATCATCTTGGTCACTCTACGCTGGATCCTTTCCAGTTTTTCAATGTCTTTTCTGTAATATGGTGACCAGAACTGCACACAGTATTCAAGCTGAGGACGCACCAATGAGTTATATAAAGTAAGGATAACTTTTTCTGATTTAAATTCAAAGGTTCTTCCAATGAACCCAACTAATTTATTTGCATTCTTTACTGCTTCTGTGCAGTGTTTGCTCGGCTTGAGATCTTTAGACACCACAACACCAAGATCTTTTTCATTCTCAGCACTTGCCAGAGGTACATTACTCATTACGTATTTTGCTTGTACATTGTTACTTCCAATGTGTAGGACTTTACACTTTTCTATATTGAATTTCATTTGCCATTTTTCTGCCCAGCGTGTCAGTTTATTTAAGTCACACTGTAGTTCTTGCCATTGTGACGTTGATGTAACTTTGCTCATTATTTTGGTGTCGTCCGCGAATTTGCTTATTTTACAAGTGATTCCTTCATCAATATCATTAATATAAACAATGAAAAGAACTGGTCCTAATACAGAGCCTTGAGGAACACCACTTTTTACATTGTGCCACTCTGATTCTTTTCCATTTATAACAACACGTTGCTTTCTGTCAGAGAGCCAGTCTTCCAGCCATTTCAGGGTATTTCCAGCTATGCCGTGAGCTTTTACTTTGCTGATTAGCCTCTTGTGAGGGACAGTGTCGAAAGCTTTCTGGAAATCAAGATAAATAACATCCACAGGAGGAGGAAGAGGAGGTGGAGGACGAAGAAATGAAGAAAAGAAAACGACGAAAAAGAAGAACAAGAACAAAAACAATAATAATAATAATAATAATAATAATAATAATAATAATAATAATAATAATAATAATAATAATAATAATAATAATAATAATAATAATAATAATAATAATAATAATAATAATAATAATAATAATAATAATAATAATAACAATAATAGAAAAGAGAAACAACAACAAAACACAACAGAAAACGACCATTAACCACAAAACAGTTCTTTATAAAACTGAAAAATAAATATGAAAGGAAGCGATTAAGAATAAAGAATTTTAAAAAGAAAATGGGAAACAGAAAGACCAATAATCCTTTACTAACGAAGGAGGAGGAGGAGGAGGAGGAGGAGGAGGAGGAGGAGGAGGAGGAGGAACAAAGAGTAATACTGAGCTTTGCGTGTGATCAACGAAAGAAGGAAAGGAAGAAGCAAAAATAGTAAATCAAATGAGAGAGAGAGAGAGAGAGAGAGAGAGAGAGAGAGAGAGAGAGAGAATAGAAGAAGAAGAAGAAGAAGAAGAAGAAGAAGAAGAAGAAGAAGAAGAAGAAGAAGAAGAAAAGGAAAAGATTGTATTTTTGTTTCTCTTCACTTCCCTTTCTACTTTTTTGAGTAATTCATTCTTCCACAACAACAACAACAACAACAACAACAACAACAGCAACAACAACAACAACAACAACAACAACAACAACAATAACAATAAGACCCACAATACTTCTTATCACCCTCTACCAACCTTCTCTCTCTCTCTCTCTCTCTCTCTCTCTCTCTCTCTCTCTCTCTCTCTCTCTCTCTCCACAGTTATATCTTCATCTCGTGCCGTAGAGTCTAAATAAGCTTACGTGTCCGGCTTAACCTGAGAGAGTTTTACCTGGGACTCTTACCTCGGGGTCTTACTTACGGAGTCTCGGGGGAAGGGGAAGGAGGAGGAGGAGGAGGGAGGAGGAGGAGGAGGAGGAGGAGGAGGAGGAGGAGGAGGAGGAGGAGGAGGAGGAGGAGGAGGAGGAGGAAGCGAGGTCAGAAGGGTAAAGTCTCATGAGGAGTGGCTTAAGGAAATGTCATATCACGTAAGCTTATAAAAGGAGAAGCAATGTTAACTACGTGATGTAAATGTGGAAATGTTGTTTTAGTTTTGTTGGGTTGGGTTGGGTTGGGTTGGGTTGGGTTGGGTTAGGATGGGATAGGATAGGTTAAGATAGGTTAAGTTAAGTTAGGTTAGGTTTATTTCGGTTTAATATATTTTATTTGCTTTTCTAGATTATGTTAGGTTAGGTTAATTCCAGTCGCTTGACACACTGGATTAAGTCATCTCTGGAATTCCCTGCCTGCTTCTGTATTTCCATCTTCCTATGACCTGAATTCACTTAAGAGGAAGGTTTGAAAACACTTACCCCATTCTTTTGGCTAACCCTCTCGGACCTGCCTGGGAACTGGAATGAAAGTGGCTCTTTTCTGTAACACTCTTTCTGTTGTCCTTAGCCAGATTTCCCCTCTTACGCAAAAAAAGTTATTTAGGTTTGTTTAAGTCAGGTTAGGTTAGATGAGCTAAGGAAGGTTTAAAACATATCAGACAAAATCATATAATTGAGGTAAATATTAAATGCAAGTATTTCAGTTTAGATTAGGTTAAGATGAGGAGAGGTCACAAACAACAGTGAACCAAATGAACACGGTTGATCATCTAAGAAACAGCGACAGTCACATCAGCAATAGGAGCCAGGTAAGAAGACCAACTAATTAAGATCAGGTCAAGCCAAATCAGATCACTTAACCCTTCAGCACTGGAACGCATTAATATCATGAAGTTTCGGTGTGATCAGAGGATTTCATTGACATTAGGAAGGGTCTATGGAGATCAGAAGACTAATAGCCAAAATCTTCTCTATTTCAATCCTCCACATGAGTTTCTGAAGCTGTAAAAATCACCAAATAGTAACCAGAATAAATATGAAAACGAGGCACGGTACTGTAGCTGTTAAGATACAAGACGAAAATTAGGTGAAGAGTTAAATAAATTGTGAGCATACAGTATGAAATTAGGCCAGGTGAGGTGAAGTAGGTAATGAGGGTCAGGTAAGCTCGGCAGTTCAGTATACTAGCTATTCAAAGAGTGGCATAATAGGATGTCCCGTAATTAGTAAGCTGTACTGGGTCATTAGCGAGGCGTGGTAAAGGCAGCGCGCAATTAGTCAGGTGTGCTAAAGAGCTGAATAGCATCACATTATGTTTCCAGTGTAAAGAGTGCTATGCTACGCTGGAGACAATGGAATATAATGACAAATAAAGCTATAGAAAAATATATATCTAATATCTGAATTTCTTTACAGGGATTTCTAAAAGAGGGTATTACATTATATTTAGTGTAAGGAGAGCTATTTAACACTTTCAACTTAAGAGACAGTGAGGAAAGGGACAAATAAAGCTAAAACAAATGAATATGTAAAAATCTATGCTCTGGATTTATTTAAAGGGAGTTTTATAAAGAGGCATTACCATATCATCTCGAGATTAAAAGTTCTATTTAATACTTACTACTGGAGAGAATGGAAGAAACAGGACAAATAAAGCTAAAATAAAAAAAAACTAATATATAAAAAACCTATTAACTATATTTGTTTAAAGGGAATTTTATAAAGAGGCATTACATTATTATCTCCAGTGTAAAAACTGCTATTTAACACTTAATATTTGGAGACAATGGGAAGAAAGGACAAATAAAGCTAAAATAAATCAACATATAAAAAGCTATTATCAATATTGGTTTATAAAGAAGCATAACATTATTATCTCCAGTGTAAAGAGTGCTATGCTACGTTCACTACCAGGAGACAATGGAAAAATAGGACAAATAAAGTTAAAACAAACTAATATATATAAAGCTATTATCTATATTTGTTCAAAGGTAATTTTATAAAAGGGTATTACATTATCATCTCCAGTGTAAAAAAGTGTTGTATAATACTCACTATCTGGAGACAATGGAAAAATATGACAAATAAAGCTTAAAGAAACGAACATATAAAAAGCTATTACCAATATTTGTTTAAAGAGTGTTTTATAAAGAAGTATTAGTATTACATTATTATCTGCAGCGTAAAAAGTAATATACAGCGGCTACTACCTGAGGGCACAGTGATAGAGAAATATACACAGCAACAATGGTATTATTTAAACTGATCCAAAGGGCATTGTGAAAAGGATGTGATATTTATTTTATATTTTAAAACACGAGGTATGAAGGGTCGACACTCTCTACTCTGTCAATATAAGGTTTATCATCAGCAGACCAGTTAATTTTTATGTTATTTTGTAAGGTTTTTGGTATTTTTGTAAGTTTCTATTAGTTTTAAAATATTTTTTGGGTACCATTATTATTATATATGCTGTCGGTACAAAGATGTTATTTATATTTAACTATGACAAAGAAGCCACAAAAAAAAAGTTTATTACATCACACTGAATTTAGAGTTATAATAAGTGCTATACTAAAAGAATCAGCCCAAAGATAGTGACAAAAAGGTCATAACTGTACGAAATTATTATACAAAATCAAGTAGAACCCGCCAAAGTGAGCAAAAGGAATGAGAGTGAATCCTTTTACTTACACTAGCATTATCCGCTTCCTAAAATTGTGCAGAGTTATTGAGATGAAAGCCTCACGCTGCCAGTAATCAAAGCGACCAGTAAACGCCACACCACAACACCACAACACCGCAACACAGCATTACACGCACACCTCTTTCCCTGAACTAACCTTGCTGTCCTTCATGCCACAACCCACGCCCAAACACTACACTCATCTGACCTTCATTTCAAGCTAACCCATCTCTATACTGACCTTATCTCCCCCCCACACACACAAAACCACATTAACCTCTTAACTCTTCCTAACAAGCCAAGCCACGCCAAGGCAAGCCGACCCAGACACCGACTGAGACTAATCATCTTTCTTCCTCCCTCCATTTAAACGACAACAAACCTTAAGATAAACTAAGCTTCTTCCTCCAAAGCCAAGCCAAACTACCTTAGCCCAATCAACTTATTTCCTCCCTCCCTTCCCTTCAAGCCAAGCCAGCTAGCAATTGACTTAATCCAATCACCCGCTATTAATAAAACTCTTGAAGGGATTATTGCAGTGCTTCCTGAAACTGAATCGGGGCCTTTAATCAGATCAATGAGGCAAAAATATCGGGAGCCTCGCTGGTAATGACAGGGCGGCGAGTTGGCATGGCCTTGTAATACAGCCGGGGAATCAGAGAGAGAGAGAGGGAGGCGAGGACAAGGAGGGTGAGGAGAGGAGACTGAGGGAAGAGCTCGTGTGAAATGGACTTATATGGGAAAGTGATACAGTTGGAAAGGTAATACAGTTAGTCAATGGTATGTAGTGTCAGGTGAGGGTAACGAGAGCAGTGTGAAATGGACTAGTAATGGGAGAATAATAGTCAGTGCATCAAAAAGCGTGTTGCAGAGTGAGGTGAGTGTGTGGAAAGCTACAGACAAGAGGAAAGGTAATACTGTTAGTAGCAACGTGTACAAGTGTGAGGAGAGTGAGTTGACAAGGACTACAAGGTGGGGAGGTAGAGAGTAAAACAAGTGGTAGCGTGTCAAGTGAGGATGAGGAAAGCTGCGAGGAAGAGGTAGGAGAATTAGCTGTTAAGGAAAGGTAATACGGTTAGTGAGTCAGTAGCGTGTGAAATGGGAAGCGAGAATGCTGAGAGAAACTAAATCTTGGAGCACGACTAAAATGAATTGATATAGAAAGTTGAAGTTTTTTTTTTTTATTTTCTTATGTCTATGTACATTAACCCTTTGAGCACCATGACGCGTTTTCATATTCATTCTGCTTACTATTTGGTGATTTCATACAGCTTCAGAAACTTATGTAGGGAATAGAATGATGAAAACTAGCTATTAATCATGTAATGACACCCAAAACTCAAGGTAAACATGCACCGCAGTACTGAAGGTGTTAATGAAGGCACGTAAACTGGTCAGTACCACGCACGACGAGGATGATACACCAGACAAAAGCTGTAGCACCGAGACGCACTAGAATTTAGCTATACACCACGGAAAATAGAGAACAAACGGCGCACATTCACTACAGAGAGGTTAGCGGCAGACAGCACGGGCGTAAAGGCAGTAACTGAAATAGAAGCACTGCCTTTGAACACCAAGGTCACATGGAAAGATGAAAAACGTAAGAAAAATTGAGTTACACGCCACGGAATATTGAGAATGAACAGTGCACGCTCGCTACAGAAAAGACAGCAACAGAAAGAAAGGAAACGTAGACAGAAATTGATATAGACTCAGAACCTTTAACATTGGAATCATATAACAATGCAACAACAGGGAAATTCAGTTACACCCCTTGGAAGATTGAAAACAAATGAAGTGCAAGAGAATGACACTTTACTACAACAAAGTCATGCAGGAACATAAAAATATCCTGGACCCGTGGAAAATTGAGAATGAAGATATAGAAAAGATACAGACGAAAAGCGAAGGGATTTAGCCAGTAACTGAAACTGAAACACACTTCCCTGTAACAAGATTAAATAAGAACACAAAAAACAAGAACATTTGCCAACACGCCACGGAAAAAAAAAAAACAAGAACTGAAGGCAACGGTGAAATCTTGCTAAGGAGAGAGAGAGAGAGAGAGAGAGAGAGAGAGAGAGAGAGAGAGAGAGAGAGAGAGAGAGAGAGAGAGAGAGAGAGAGAGAGAGCGCTCAGAAATTCAGATGGCGCAAATTGAAACGCCCTCTGCAGCAACACCAAAGTTACAAGGACATAAGAACGTGAAGTAAGTGAAGCTGTGAGGAGCAATCAGACTTACTTACACACATGGCAACCTCTCCTACTCCACTATAAACATAACACTATCTACACAGTATGGAACTATCACCTTTACTTCCTCTGCCAAGAAACTGCAGCAAGCCAGAATGTGTCTCGTGTAGCATCTTATATTCAACGCTTATTTTATTACACATTCTAGCTGAAGTGACAGGGGGATGGGGGCCGATTACAATAGTGAAGACTGTGACCATTCATCTTCTGACCTCCATAGACCCTTCCTTATGTAAATCAAATGGCCTAATCGTACACAAATCTGAAGGTAAAAATGTGTCACAGTTTTGAAGGGATTAAAGGCGTTTCTTACTTCTCTACTGACAGAAAACCATGATACCCACATAAGTACTAGTAAAAAAACACTTGGAAACTTGGTTAATCATGTCTGTGGCCTTTGAAAATAGTCACGGTGAGAGAGCAAAGCGTTTGTAGGCCACGAATTAAGCACCGTACCGTAGCAGCACCGGTCATCAAGTTTATACGGTACCACATCACACGACAGGTACACGGAATAGTTAATTAGCTCATAAAACTGTACATAATGGCCCGTGGAAGTTCCCTGTGGCCTGAAGGACGGTACAGGAAGGCACGAGTGAGACGGTACGGGGAGAAAAAGTCAGACTAGTAGACGAGACTTAAAGAGACAAGGCAACCATTAGCCGAGAGAGAGAGAGAGAGAGAGAGAGAGAGAGAGAGAGAGAGAGAGAGAGAGAGAGAGAGAGAGAGTCGTAAGGGATAGAATGACTTAAATGAGCAAAAGAAAACGGGAGACACACAGGATTAAAGCACCTTCTTCAGTATATCTCCATCACTAACACCTCCTCCTCCTCCTCCTCCTCCTCCTCCTCCAGCCCACTCAGTCCACCAGGAGGGGCGCCAGCTTGGCCGGGTTGCCTCTAATTAAACTTTGGAAGCGGGAGGCACGCAAGCAAGGATGAACGGCGGCCAGCAGCAAAATTACCCACGGACAAGGAGCGGTGATAACAGTGCGTTGTGTGCCATTTCTCTCTCTCTCTCTCTCTCTCTCTCTCTCTCTCTCGCTTGTATGTTTTTTTTATTGTTTTTTTTTCTTTATTTTCTTCTTTTCTATCACTATGACTTGTTTTCGTTCATGTTTTGCTACTTGGTTGGTTGTTGTTGTTGTTTGTGTTGTTCATTTTGTTGTTTTCCTCTTTCTCTTTCTCCATCTTCTTCTTCTTCTTCTTCTTCTTCCTCTTGCTCTTCCTCTTCCTCTTCCTCTTCCTCTTCCTCCTCCTCCAAATTATCTTCTTCATCGTCTTCAAATTTCAGCTTTCTCGCCTTTTCATTTTCCACTACTACTACAACCTCCTCCTCCTCCTCCTCCTCCTCCTCCTCCTCCTCCTCCTCCTCCTCCGTTATTTCTCAATTTTCCTCTTCCTCCTCCACCACCTATTCTTCCTCTTAAAAGAATGAAATCACACGCTCACTGATTATCTCCCAGTAACACACACACACACACACACACACACACACACACACACACACACACACACACACACACACACACACACACACACACACACACACACACACACACACACACACACACACCTGTCAAGATCACGTTCCTACATCCCCGTCTAAGGCAGCTGTTTCCCCCACACCTGCCTGTACTCTCTCTTCTCTCCCTGCTCTCCCAATCTCTTTTCTTATGCAAAACTTAACGCCATCCTTCCTCTCCCTCTCCCTTTTTAATACACTTCACTGAAAATTTGGAACCAAAAAAGAAAAATCGTGCTTCATTTTTATATATTTTTTGTCTCTCTGGGTGTCTCTGTCTCTGTGTCTCTGTCTGTCTGTCTGTCTGTCTGTCTCTCTTTCTCTCTCTCTCTCTCTCTCATACAAGATACATGAAAATTTAAAAGGAAATATGTACGAAAAAAATAGAAATGTTAAAACAGAGTAAAAAGGTAAAAGGGAAATAAAAATGCATACTTACTTCTATCTTACAATTTCTTATTATTTTTCAACTAAAACAATGAACGAAAATAAATACAAATATTTGAGATAAGATGTCAAAATTGTAACAAAGATTTGATGGAGTTTGAAAAGCTAATTCCCCCACATCTCTCTCTCTCTCTCTCTCTCTCTCTCTCTCTCTCCAATTACCACCATCGCCACCTCGATTATTACGCCCATGACAAGAAAAAGAGATAAAAAGAAGTGATTTATTGCCTCACTCTTTTCTTTTCTCTTACTTTTTTTTGGCGAAACAGAGAAGGAAAAAGAAAAAAAATTGTTAAGTCTTTTCACCTTTCCCTTTTATCCACTTATGTCCTCTTCCTTCAATTTCTTTCCACTCATACTTCACTAGGTCGTCGGCAAGTCATCACCAGCCACCACCACCGATCACCACCACCACCACCACGCCAACTAACACGTGTATCTCTCATCCATTTTCTATTTTTTTTCCTTGTATGTTGGCAGCATCACCATTATCACCAGCACCATTACCACTGCACTCAAAACCAGTCATGTCATCACCATTATTAGAGTACTTCCGTCTGTGTGAGTGTATGTATGGGTGTATGTATGACTATCTATCTTGATGTGTATTCATTCTTTTATGCCAGAGGGGATACTGACCAAAAGCGACAAAAGGAAATAAAAAAAAGATGTCCACTTGATTGCCAGTTCCATTAAAGAGTAATAGAGTTAGCCAATAGTCTAGGAGAAATGTCTTGAATTCTGTGGATCTATCTATCTATCTATCTATCTATTTTTCTATCTATCTGTCTATTCATTTTTGTCTTTCTGTCGATCTAGCTCTGTTTATTTATGTTTCTCTGTCAAAGTAACTATCTATCTATCTATCTATCTATCTACGCTTTTGTCTTTCTATCTATCTCTGTGTTTATTTATCTTTTCTGTCAAGACATTTATCTATCTATCTATCTATCTATTCTCTGGTTCAAAGTTTAAGAATTTCCTTCAAGTTCACAAAAAAAAAAAAAAAAAAACACATTTTATATTTTCTGTTTCTTATTTAGTTTTCCTTCGTATTTTTGTTGTTCTTATTGTTCTTGTTGTACACCATCATCATTATCGTCAACATCGTCTTCCTCTTCTTAGTCTTCTACTTCTTTCTCCTCCTCCTCCTCCTCCTCCTCCTCCTCCTCCTCCTCCTCCTCCTCCTCCTCCTCCATTAACTATAGTGGCACTATTAACAGTTTGTGTCATGATGGTGTTGCCTTCTCTCTATTATTACCCTTTACCACCACCACCACCACCACCACCACCACCACCACCACCATCTCCTCCTCCTCCTCCTCCTCAATTACTTAGAGTGACACTTCTTAATAGTCAAGATATTTATGTCTTCTCTCAATCCTCCTTTATCACCCTCCTCTTCCTCCTCAAATACAGATAGGTACAGTACTCTCTCTCTCTCTCTCTCTCTCTCTCTCTCTCTCTCTCTCTCTCTCTCTCTCTCCCTTACTCTGGGCATTATTTGAGGGGAAAAATCGGGCCTCAGTAATAGCCCAATCAGACCGCTGTGCTTGTTACGTACAATGGGGGATCGTTTTGTGCCTTTCCGTACCTGTGTAGTGTGTATGTAGAATCTCACATACACACACACACACACACACACACACACACACACACACACACGACACGAATATTACTAAACATTTATTCATTTGTTACTTGGCCTCATTCTCTCTCTCTCTCTCTCTCTCTCTCTCTATTGTATATCTATTATAACTTTATTTCTCTCTCTCTCTCTCTCTCTCTCTCTCTCTCTTTAATTATGACCAAAATTTCATATCCCATCCAAGGGACATTAATTTTTTTTCCTTTAATGTGGGTAAAAATATGCAAAGTTATTAGTATACCGGTACATATTTTTTCCCGCCAGAACAATGGAAATATCTCGATTTTACTGATATTTTCTTTTTCGTTTTCGTTTTTGTGTTCTTGTTTTTCCTTCCCCTCTTCTCTTTTTCTTTTCTTTCTCCCTGTTCCTCTGTTTTTTTTCTCATTTTTTCATCATTCTCTCTATCTTATATTCCTTTCGTTTCTCTCTTCTTCCTTTCATCTCTTTCACATTTCCCTCTTCCCCTCCTACTCTCCCTATTCATTTTATTCATTCTCTTCTCGTCCTCTTCTCTTTTCCATGTATCTTTTTCATTTTTTTTTTTTTCTTCTCATTCTTCTATTCCATTTCTTTCCCCTCTATTCCTTCACTCCTTTCATCTCCCTGCATAACTCTCTCTTCTCTTTCCTCCTCTTCCATCTCTCTTTCCCTAAAATTAAGGCGCTCATATCTTCTCTACCCCTCTCTCTCTCTCTCTCTTCTCCCTCCTCCACCTCCTCCTCCACCTCCACAATGATTCACACCTCCACCTCACCGATGAACGCCCCTTACCTACCTACCTACCTACCTACCTACCTCCTCCTCCTCCTCCTCTTCCTCCTCCTGCATAAAAGTATAACTCAGCGTACGATTAAGGTTTAGAGAAGAATGTTCACTATTTTTACGGAGCGAGTTTGCATCTCCTCCGATAGCGCCGCGATTTTTCTGCCTGGCAAACAAGACCATTCATAGAGGGGCTTAATGTGGGCTGAGAGAGAGAGAGAGAGAGAGAGAGAGAGAGAGAGAGAGAGAGAGAGAGAGAGAGAGAGAGAGAGAGAGAGAGAGAGAGAGAGAGAGAGAGAGAGAGAGAGAGAGGTGAAAGGGAGACTGGATGGAATGGGGGACGGAGGAGGGAGGGAGGAGAGAGAGAGAGAGAGAGAGAGAGAGAGAGAGAGAGAGAGAGAGAGAGAGAGAGAGAGAGAGAGAGAGAGAGAGAGAGAGAGAGAGAGAGTACTATTATTAGAGATTGCTCGATATAAACATGCCGGTAAATAAATAATATGCATAGATATATTTACACACCGGTGAATAAATAATATGCATAGATATATTTACACACACACACACACACACACACACACACACACACACACACACACACACACACACACACACACCAAATAAATACGACAACAAATTAGTCAATAAACAAACAAAACCGCTAGAATGATAACCTGCATTATTTACAACACAATATTTTTCATCTACAAATAAAAAGAAATGCATAAACAAATCAATAAACAAATAATTCATTGCCAAAGTAACTAAAGCTCA
Organism: Portunus trituberculatus; assembly: GCF_017591435.1. Lineage (NCBI taxonomy): Eukaryota > Metazoa > Arthropoda > Malacostraca > Decapoda > Portunidae > Portunus > Portunus trituberculatus. Next base: position 12,754,546 of record NC_059281.1, read on the forward strand.
AACCAAACAGTTTTAATGACTTCCATCCTCTATTATAAAAACAACCTTTCACATTTTCTCTTTTAACTTTCTTGCTGTAAGTTTGTTTCCTTTCTTGACTTTTGCAACATCATATCGCACCTTAACCCCTTCAGTACCAGGACGCGTTTCCCTATTCATTCAGCTTACTATCTGGTGATTCTATACAGCTTCAGAAACTCATGTGGAAGATTAAAATAGTGAAGACCTTGGCCATTAATCTTCTGACCTGCATACACCGTTCCTAATGTCAACAACATGGTCTAATCGTACACAAATCTTAAGGTTAGGTTAGGTTAGGTTAGGTTTGATTAGGTTAGGTTACGTTTGGTTTGGTTGAGGTTGGGTTGGGTTAGGTTAGGTTAGGTTAGGTTAGGTTAGGTTAGGTTAGGTTAGGTTGGGTTAGGTTAGGTTGGGTTGGGTTAGGTTAGGTTAGGTTAGGTTAGGTTAGGTTGGGTTGGGTTAGGTTAGGTTAGGTTAGGTTAGGTTAGGTTAGGTTAGGTTAGGTTGGGTTAGGTTAGGTTAGGTTAGGTTAGGTTAGGTTAGGTTAGGTTAGGTTGGGTTGGGTTAGGTTAGGTTAGGTTAGGTTAGGTTAGGTTGGGTTAGGTTAGGTTACTGAAGGGGTTAAATAAATAAAAGCTAAATGGAAAACAAAGGAGAAAATGGAAAATTAAAAAGAGAAATGTATCTTTTTTTTCCAACCTCCTTGCCTTTCTTACTTTACCCTCCCAACAAGATTCATCACATCGTATTTAATCAAAAACAACTTAAAAACAAATTAACAAAAATAATGGAAGAAAGAGGGAGAAAAGGAGAAATATAACACTGTTTCCCTTTTTCCACCATCCTTTCCTTTCCTACTCTACCTTCGCGACAAGATACACGACATCACTGAATTAAAAACAACTTATATAAGGAAAAGGAGAAAAAATGGGTAAAAAAGGAGAAATATAGCACTGTCTCCCTTTCTCCATCCTCCTTTCCTTTCCTACTCTAACTTCCCAACAAGATACACGACATCGCACTGAATTAAAAACAACTTCCAGTATTTAAAAACAAAGGACGAAAAAAAAGGTAAAAAAAAAAGGAGAAATTAAGCAGTTTCTTTTTCCATCCTCCTTTCCTTTCCTACTCTACCTTCTCAACAAAACCCGTCACATCACTTCATCAAAAACAAATGAACTAAAACCAAATGAGGAAAGAAGACACAAAAAAGGAGAAATTAGCTTTTTTTCTAATCTCCTTTCCCTTTTTCTCTATCTTCACAAGACTCATCATATTGCACTTAATTAAAGAAAAGAAAAAAACAACTAAACACAAAAGAGGAAAAAAAGGGAAAAATGAGAAATATAAGACTTTTTTTCAACGATCTTTCCTTTCATATTCTACCTTCACAATAAAAATCATCATATTGAACTTAATTAGAAAATTATATATAAAAAAAACAACTGAACACAAAAGAGGAAAAAAAAGAGGCAAAACTAAGAAATACAAGACTTTTATTTCAACCACCTTTCTTTTTTTTTCTCTCTCTACCTTCTCGACAAAACTCACCATATAACACTTGATTGAAAAAAAAAGTAAAACAAGAAATAAACACGAGGAAAAAACGAGAAACACAAGACTTTTTTTCAACTACCTTTCCTCTGCATACTCTACCTTCACAACAAGACACACCACAACACTAAATAAAAAAAAAAAAAACTAACTAAAAGCAAAGGAGGGAAAAAAGACACAGAAAAGAAATGAATATAACACCTTTTTTTCTCAACCGTATTTTTTTTCCTCTCTGTCTCTTCAATTTCCCCTCTCACCTTTCCCAGATCTTCCCTTTCCTATTCCGTCCCGTAATGAAGGAAAACAAGGAAAACAAACAACACAGAACGTAATACTCTAATACTAGAAAAAATTTACAAGGAGGGTAGGCTTAAAAGGAAAATAACGATAAGGGCGAGAGGTTAACGGTATACCAATTAGCGTTTAGGGCTTTTGTACAATTGCAGTTCTTTCTTCCCCCTAAAAATAGCTATTGTGCCGTTTTATTGTAGATACATACATACAGAGACACAGACAGACAGACAGGCAGGTACAAAGACAGATAGATACTCTCTCTGTCTGTCTGTCTGTCTGTCTGTCTGTCTCTCTCTCTCTCTCTCTCTCTCTCTCTCTCTCTCCTCTCTCCAACCAGCTCCAACTCCTCTCTCTCTCTCTCTCTCTCTCTCTCTCTCTCACCTCCCAAAAACAGATAAGCAAAATAATAACAATAAAAAAAACAACAGCAACAAAAAATATGCACTAATTACTTTTACGTTGCGAGCAAATCTGTGAAATGAAAATGAAATAAAAAATAAAATAAAAAAATTCGAGAAAGAAGAAAGGGCAGAGAATAAAAATTAGCATTGGTGAGAAAAATCATTTATTTAATGTTGCTTTTAAACTAATTTCCCTCGATCATACTTAGGTGATTCCGTTCAGGGATTTATTCATTATAGGATTCAGGAGCCATCAGGAGAGAGAGAGAGAGAGAGAGAGAGAGAGAGAGAGAGAGAGAGAGAGAGAGAGAGAGAGAGAGAGAGAGAGAGAGAGAGAGAGAGAGAGAGAGAGAGAGAGAGAGAGAGATAGATAGATAGATAGATATAGATATAGATTAATTGATGGATTGACAAACAGACAGACAGACAGACAGACAGACAGACAGACAGACAGACAGACAGACACTGAAAAATACAAACATACAGACAAACAGAAAGACAGAGATAAAGAGATAGACTGAGAAAGCGAGACACACACACACACACACACACACACACACACACACACACACACACACACACACAC
>NC_059281.1:12764901-12769901 GCF_017591435.1 Portunus trituberculatus
GTGCTTTGTGTTCTGTGCCAGTGTTCAGTGTCTGTGTTCACGAGTGTGTTAGTGTCGCACGTGTCGTTTAGAGCCAACACTCGTTGTCGCCCCACACCTGGCTCCACAATTCCCCAGGAATCACTTATCCTCTCCTCAATGTCTAGCCCCGCCCATCGCCCCATAGCCAGGCGAGACTTGCCTGGCTACCAGCCACAGAATTGGTGTTGCGTTTGTGGCAAAGCAACACTTAAGACTCAACACGTGAGCTGTGACGAGGAAACCTGCCGTAACCTTTGTCACAACAGCTGCCTTGGGGATACGCCAGTCTTCAAGTGTAGCTACACGGAGCAGCTACGACTCCAAGCAAACATCCCGGACCCCGTCACCTACATCAGCGAGGAGACTGACACCCCAACGCCACTACCGGACGATAGTGGGGAGAGTCAGTGGGAGGGCTTGGAGAGAGAGAGCTAGTTTCACTAGTTGAGAAGCTCACTGAGGAAGCCTCTCAACAAAACTGTGTGATTAAGTCCTCCAGGACGACCGAGACTTGATCATACAACACAGAGACGTGTTTGCTGCGGCTCTCAGAGTAGCAGACAGGCTGATAGCGTCAAAACAGCGCCAGACGCAAGTAGCCACACGCTCTCAGGCAGTCAGCGCCCACGCAGAGTCAATTGACGAACACTGGGAGGTGGTTTGTCAGGACTCTGAGAGGTGGAGGACGTGGTGGAGCTCGGATAAACCGCAACAGCTCCGCCACGCAGCTGTTTTCTCAACTTCCACCTTCCCTTCGCCTGCCCGGGAAACAACGACCGCTCCGCCTACCTCCACTGCTTCCACCGCCACACAGAGCGACTGTGACACCTCCCCAGCGTCCACTGTCACTCCTTCTGCCACACAGAGTGACTGCTCGGTACTCACTACCACGTCTACCGCCACACAGAGCAGCAGGGACTCTTCCTCCATAAACACAGCGAACGGAGTAGATCGCGGTGCCTCTGTTCGCCCACGAACCTCTCCTCAGACCACTTCAGGAGATTGGAGAAAAAAGAAATCTAAGAGGGAAGTGCAGCAGGACGCGAGGAAGGTGTCCAGCGAAGGACTGAGGACTCACCAGGCCACCAAGCAGACACAAAAGCGAGCCAAGGCAAAAGTGTGTGAGTACTGCTCACGGAAAGGACACACTTCTGCTACTTGCCACGCCAGAACTGACGATTTACGTCAGGAGCGTCTCCTACAGCGGCTCCTTACGGTGGAAAGACACACAGCCACACCCTTCCCACCTGCAGCGCCTCAGCCCGCCCACCACCTCACTTCATTTCAGTCCTTACCACAACCTCGCCCACTCCTTCCTCAGCCTGGTATCTGGAATCAGAGCCAGGGGCGGCAGTGGACCACCTCTTCACCAGTACCAGCAGTCGGCCGCGGACCCTAACCACCACCTCGGACTAGCAGGCCTCGCTCACTACCATCCCTCACCATGGTACAGCCAGCTTGCCCCGCCGCCAACTAAAGGTCGTCTCTAGCAACGTCCGTGGTCTCCGGACTAACCTTGCAGACTTATACCACAACTGTGTGCAACGACACAATGCAGACGTTGTTGTGGTGACAGAGACATGGCTGAACAGTGAGGTGGAGCCCACGTATGGCAGGATGCAGGGCTTCACCCACTGGGTGAGGAGGGACCGACAGGAGCGAACAGGAGGTGGAGTGGCTGTCTGCTTCAAGGAAGGAATGCAGGCCCAGCTACTCGACATAGACACGCCTCCACTGATGGAGATGATGTACTTCCGAGTAACGCTGGCAGACCGCTCAGCCCTCCTGCTGTGTGCCCTGTATCGCCCCCCGCGACAAGGGCCTGACTCACTCCTGTACCTGACTGAGACTTTAGACAACCTGATGATGGCACACAGCTGCAGCCACGTGCTGATTGTGGGGGATCTCAATCACCACCTGGAAAGAGACGCCTACGAGAATCTCCTGAGGTGCAGGGTCTGACAGATCATGTCACCTTCCCCACACATGAACGAGGAGGGACATTAGACCCTGTCATCTCAGACTACCAGGAGGACAAGCTTCAGTGTCATCAGCTGGGGCTCGTGGGCAGCTCTGATCATCACGCTGTACTGACACAGCTGGAAGTGGGCGTGGCTCAGGACGAGGCCACCACCCGCACCATCTGGCTGTGGAACAAAGCAGACTGGGCTTCCCTGCGCCGCGACCTGACCCACACCCCATGGGCCACTCTGCTACAGGGAGGAGCAGAGAGTGAAGCACTTGCACTCACCTCTCACCTTCTCGCCCTCCAGAGACGCCACGTCCCACACAGGGAATACACCACCAGACCGACGGATCAGCCATGGTTTGGCTACCGTTGCCGTGTTGCTGCTGAGGCAAAGTATGCTGCCTGGCTCCGCTACAAGAGGAACCCGACTCGGCGCAACAAGGACTTGCATAGGGCTGCATGCAGGAGGATGGTGGTAACCAGCAAGTGGGCCTTAAAAAAGTGGGAGGAAAGCCTGCGCCGGAAACTGTGTGGCACTGGCGTAGGAAACAAAACTTGGTGGTCCCTTGTTAAGGACAAACAGGAACTGGCCACCAAGAATCCATCCCTCCCTCAGCAAGCAGGACGGTACTGTCGCCACCAGCAGTAAGGAGAGGGCACAGTTGCTGGCTTCCTTGTTTGCTGGAAAATGAAGGTGGGAATCCACAGCAGCCACCGCCTCAGCTGGTCCAGCAATGTGAGAAGACTGTCACCATGGTGGAGGTGACGCATCAGCAGGTGAAGCGATTATTGCGGGGCTGGACACACAGAAAGCCACCGGCCCTGATGACATCAGCCCGCACCTGCTGAAGCGATGCTCCCAGGAACTGGCTGCCCCTCTCACCCAAGTTCACAACTTGTGTACGGGAAAACGTCTGGCCTTCAGTGTGGAAGGAGGCTCGAGTAGTTCCTGCACACAAAAAGCTCCAGGACGGACCCAAAAAACTACAGACCCATATCCCTGTTGTCAGTGGTGGGTAAAGTGTTTGAGAGGGTCGTGGCAGAGGTGGTGTGTAGCCATCTCAAGGACAATGCCCTCCTCTCAGACCAACAGTTTGGGTTCAGACCTGGAAGGTCAACCTCCGACCTAATGATGCTTCTCACCAGGCAGTGGCAGGACGCCCTCGACGACGGCAAGGACACTATAGTGGTTGCTTTGGACATAGCTGGAGCTTTTGATAAAGTATGGCACAACGGATTACTAGAAAAGCTTCGTGCTAAAGGCATCCAGGGTGGCTTGCTACGACTCCTGGGAAATTACCTGCAGGACAGAAGCCTCAAGGTGGTTGTCAACGGGCAAACATCTGAGTCCCTGCCTGTGGAGGCATCAGTGCCACAGGGTTCAATTCTTGGCCCACTCCTGTGGAATATCTACGTGGATGATCTTCTCCAGCTACTGCCAGGAGTCATGGCCTATGCTGATGACTGCACCCTCTCCTATACCTATCCACGCCAGGACAGTGGGCGGGCTGCTGAGGCCATCAATCAGCAGCTACGAGTGATAGAGGAGTGGGGTGCTCGCTGGCAAGTGACATTCGCGCCGGAGAAGACACAGGCAATGGTTGTCTCTCGGTCCCCAGCCGCCATGGCAGCAATGGCAGGAAAGTTGTCTTTGGCGCTGCTGCTCCCACTCCAAGATGACGTCAAGATACTTGGAGTGGAGGTGGATCGAGGGCTGAGGTTTGACAGCCATGTCAAAACCATTGCCAAGAAAGCCTCTCACAGGATCTCCGCTCTCAGAAGGATCGCCAGTTTCCTCGACAGGAAGGGGAGACTGCTGCTGTACAAGGCACAGGTGCGGCCCCACCTTGAGTACGCAGCTCTCTCCTGGATGTCCTGTGCCGCCACACACAGAAGGAGACTGGACAGCATCCAACGCCGCGCCATACGGCTAGTAGATGCTGCAATACCACCTCACCCAGAGCCTGAGCGTCCTCTTGATTCACTGGAACACCGCAGAGATGTGGCGGCGATCGTAGTGTTCCATAAGGCACAGGTGCAAAGAGTGCCACATCTGGCAGGGCTGCGTCATCCTCTGAGAGTCACCGCACGGAGCACGAGAACGGTGCTCAATGGTGGTGACGCCGTAGAGGTGCCGCGATCCCACGGGTGTCAGCATCAACGCACCTTCGCAGGACGCGTCTCCAGGATGTGGAACTTGTTCACGGCCGCGGTGCCTCACGTCCAGGAGATGAACACACACAGTGTCAAACTGATGGCACATAAGTGGAGACAGACACTGCCAACTCCTCTGACACTCTTTGTGACGTGACACTCAGTGTAGTGCAGTGCGTGAATAGTGCTAGTGAAGTGAAAAGAATAGTGCTCCATTTACATGCTGACCATCTTGTATATTATCTATTTTTAAGTCTTGTAAATATTGTAGAGAAATAGATTGTAGTACCCTTAGAATAGGTAGCACACGACAGTGCGCCTTTGGGTACATGTTCTTCTGTATAAATTATGTTTAAATAAAAAAAAAAAAAGAGAGAGAGAGAGAGAGAGAGAGAGAGAGAGAGAGAGAGAGAGAGAGAGAGAGAGAGAGAGAGAGAGAGAGAGAGAGAGAGAGAGAGAGAGAGAGAGAGAGAGAGAGAGAGAGAGAGAGAGAGAGAGAGAGAGAGAGAGAGAGAGAGAGAGAGAGAGAGAGAGAGAGAGAGAGAGAGAGAGAGAGAGAGAGAGAGAGAGAGAGAGAGAGAGAGAGAGAGAGAGAGAGAGAGAGAGAGAGAGAGAGAGAGAGAGAGAGAGAGAGAGAGAGAGAGAGAGGGATGAGACAAATATGGAGTTGTAAAATGTTAATCCCAGCACCAGATTTTGTTACTGCTCCATCAGTTTCCAGTTTCCCCTCGCCTTAATTATTCATCTAGCTGCAAATCTTCCAGTTCTGAATCCCACGTAACTCCCTTATAAACCAACGTAGCCCTTTATTCCCCTCACTTTCCCCTTTAATCAATCCCCATTAGTCGGTCTCAGC
>NC_059281.1:12787401-12804901 GCF_017591435.1 Portunus trituberculatus
ATTGTCCCCGTAGAGTTCATTATATTCCATGGACACGATCCTTTCCATGAGCAATTGACAATAGGTTACATATTTATAAGGACAGATGGCTGCTAACTATCAAGGATCACACACACACACACACACACACACACACACACACACACACACACACACACACACACACACACACACACACACACACACACACACACACACCTATCCTTTCATATTTTAATACGTATTGACTCCCAGTGTTCCAGCACTTGGCAGGGCTTGGCAGGGCTTGGCAGGGCTATTTCCATATTCTTAGCAACTACAGCGGAATCTGACATTTTTCTCTGTGGAGCATTACTTTTTTTGTCTTCGTTCCAACGTTTCATCTCATTCCTTCACATCAATAATTCTTCCACTGTGGTTCGCAAATATTCATAACGCAAAATGAACTGGTATGGCGTCTCATGTGGCTTAATAATGGGATATGGTTTAAGATTGTAGTATAATTCCAAACCAAATCAGAGTGTTAAAACTTATTCACACATATTACGACAGAAAGTATGTTTTCGTGTTGCCGGGACAAATGGTTTTTAGTCCAATTAGTCTCGTCCGTGAGTAAAATGTGAAGTCATTAGAAGCAGAAAGGTTTCATATTTAGAAAGTCTGAGGCACTCGTTGTTAAAAGGAATGGTCAACGTAATACTTTACGGTGAGATAAGAAAAAAATGCCTTTGAGTGTTTCGTGATTAAAGTTTAGTGAAAGCGTTCCAAAGACAAAGATCGTGTGACACTTTCATTGCACAGTCAAGGAAGCCTGGCATTGCTTATTCGTAAGGAATCTCTTTTTCTTCTGTGGTTCTTGCACCATTTTTTAAAAATTAGTAAGAGATAAAACAAATGACATATGAGAGAAAATTTGGGACTGTTATTATATGAAGCAAATGCAAACTTTGTGAAAAAATATATATAAATACGTTCTTGAGCTACAGTGAAAGTTTGAGTAATTATTGCCTATACTATGAAGGGAAACGTAACAGTAGTAATCTTGCCAAGAATGTCAGAATTTCAAGCGGTTTACATAACGCCGCTCCGTGTAATTATTCACACAAACATTACCACACAAGAGTATTCTATACCCGAGAGCAAATCCTAAACGTGTCTCCATCAGAGTCACCTTACATATTTTGTCTTCACCTGAATTAACCAACACAATCCCACTAAGCTTTCACTCTGTCTTCTCTAAACGCTTTTATTCCCTCTGTGGGCTTCTGACTTACCAGGTTTTGTCCTTCCATATCAACTGCCTTTAATTTTCTTGTTTACTCGCAAAGTTGTCGATGCTGGCGTTCGAAATTACATTGCAAACGAACCAGACCATTGAGGAGTGGAGAGGACAGTCATGGTCTTATTACAGACGCCGTGAAAGCAAAGACTCTCGTGTGTAAGACTCCAATATTCACCACTACAATATACTTTGCTCTCAATTATACATACTGCAGCTGATCTCTCTCTCTCTCTCTCTCTCTCTCTCTCTCTCTCTCTCTCTCTCTCTCTCTCTCTCTCTCTCTCTCTCTCTCTCTCTCTCTCTCTCTCTCTCTCTCTCTCTCTCTCTCTCTCTCTCTCTCTCTGTGTGTGTGTGTGTGTGTGTGTGTGTGTGTGTGTGTGTGTGTGTGTGTGTGTGTGTGTGTGTGTGTGTGTGTGTGTGTGTGTGTGTGTGTGTGTGTAGTCATCATTTTCCCAAAACATTATAAAAAACTGTGTTTGGGTATTATGTGTCATGTATGAATTACATTATCATCATTATTTTTTCAGCCAAACTAACTGAACAGAATTGAAATATTAATGGATGCAGTGAAACAGGGGCATGTTATAATAAGCTGGTGGAGAGCAATACGAACCGGGCCATTTCAACACATTACATCATTCACACACCACAAGGTAATGCGGACAAATCTACTGCCTCTTTTTCTCTTCCCCACCGTAAACAGGGGGAAGTGGAGAGGATCCCAGGAGACTCCACACACAAGCCTCGCCCAACTATTTGTACCGCATCATTTCAACGTATTTCATTCCACTCAGGACAGGTGAACAGAAATACGTCCAATTTTTACTGCCAAAGCGCCACCTCTGAAGCACGACTATTAAAATATCCTGATGCATGAAAAATATTAATTACAACCTGGAAAACATCGTGGTCATTAAGTATCTTTTATTTCATTTTTGATAGCAATTCCACGCATGAAAACTGTCGGGATGAATTCGCATTGGCACATTAAAATACGATAAAGAAAGAGAAAAAAAAAAGAAAAGAAAAAGTGAAAAAATGAGTTTGAAAATCATAAATCTTCGGGAAATGACTGTGTGTGTGTGTGTGTGTGTGTGTGTGTGTGTGTGTGTGTGTGTGTGTGTGTGTGTGTGTGTGTGTGTGTGTGTGTGTGTGTGTGTGTGTGTGTGTGTGTGTGTGTGTGTGTGTGTGTGTGTGTGTGTGTGTGTGTTTGTTGCGAGAGAGTCTAATCTCATCGAAATAATCCTTGACAAATGAACTGTTTACACTCGAAAATGTTGCACCAAATAAGAAAAAAAATAAATAAATAAAATGCAACACAAAAATAAATTCATGAAATCTAAAAAACGTAAGTTACAAAATGAGAGTCGCTGCTGCCAAAGTCAACGAGTATTATTCTGTTGATGTCACTTTCCCTTGACATTCAGACTTGACTTATTTCACTTTCCATCTATAACTTTACCGCATTACCTGTCTCGTGTGTGTGTGTGTGTGTGTGTGTGTGTGTGTGTGTGTGTGTGTGTGTGTGTGTGTGTGTGTGTAGCATTTCTTCGTAATGTTGTATTATTTTTCCTGCAGCTGACTTATTTATACTGCTTAGTGTCAATTCTCTCTCTCTCTCTCTCTCTCTCTCTCTCTCTCTCTCTCTCTCTCTCTCTCTCTCTCTCTCTCTCTCTCTCTCTCTCTCTCTCTCTCTCTCTCTCTCTCTCTCTCTCTCTCTCTCTCTCTCTCTCTCTCTCTCTCTCTCTCTCTGCCACTGTGTTCATGTTCATCCGCCACTACAATTTTTGTCACGATTTTTCCTGACAATGAAACGTGCAAAGTCTCTCTCTCTCTCTCTCTCTCTCTCTCTGGAGTGTGTGGGCAGCTGTACAATTTATCTTCCAGTCTATTTCTGATTTCTCTCTCTCTCTCTCTCTCTCTCTCTCTCTCTCTCTCTCTCTCTCTCTCTCTCTCTCTCTCTCTCTGTGTGTGTGTGTGTGTGTGTGTGTGTGTGTGTGTGTGTGTGTGTGTGTGTGTGTGTGTGTGTGTGTGTGTGTGTGTGTGTGTGTGTGTGTGTGTGTGTGTGTGTGTGTGTGTGTGTTTGTATAAGTTAATGCACATCCAGGTGTCAATTAATCTGTGACACTGTATACAACTGGCCAATTTATTCACCTGTTGTGTCTATCTGTCTGTCTGTTTGTCTCTCTGTATATATATATATGCATGTATTTGTGCATTATATCAACGTAAAGGCTTATGGGTTTAATCTGTTTGCTCATCTGTCTTTATTTGCTCGTTATTGTTTGTCTAGTTTATATTTAATTACCTGTTTTTGTTTCGTTTTTTCCATGTTTAATGTCTTTCCGTTCATCAATTTATCTTTCATTAGTTATCTGTGTGTCTGTCATTTTGTATCCGTCAGTCTACATGTTTGTGTCTCCTGGTGTACATGTATTTAACCCCTTCTGTACTGGACGCATTTTTACATTGAGTTTGGATATGATTAGACTTTTTGTTCTATTTGCATTAGGAAGGGTCTATGGAGGTCAATCGATTAATGGCCACGAACTTCATTTTTTTATTCCCCACATATGTCTCTGACGCTGTTTAAAATCACTAAATAGTAAGCAGAATGAATACGAAAACGCGTCACAACAATGAAGGGGTTAAGCACATAAATTTACACATACACTAATTTTTGTCTATTTATCTGTTTGTACCTCAGTTCACCATAGCTTACTTGTCTGATCACCTGTCTGTGATAATCAGCCCATATACCTTTCTGTCTCAATACTATTCGAATCTTTGACAATTGTCGTCTCCATATTTCAGTTTGTGTCTCTTCATTCATCCACAGCTTTGCATCAATTGCTGTTTATTCACCTGTGTATTATTACCTCGTCTGTTTCCCTGTCTACTTGTTCATGGAAACCCTCTGACCATTAATGTTTGTGTCTATTTACCTGAACTAGTGCATGGTTACCTATCTATTCACCTCTCGTTATGACAATTAACCATTCTACTTGTCTGTTGGTTAAATTGCTGAAATCTCAGGTCATTAATTGCGCCGTTCACAAATCTATATCCATTTACCTGAGGGAGTCTATCAATCTCTGTCTATTTACCTGGGAGGCAGCGCGGCGCCCCCTACAGGTGTGGGGCAATAATGTAAATGAGACATGCAGGTGGGTGGGCGGGAGGTGTTCAGGCGGCACACTGGTATCACCCGCGCAACACGACCCGCGAACACCAGCGAGGCGGAAACAAGTCTTGCCTCGCCGAACTTGACCCAACGCAAACTTTGATCGCACCGAACCTCCCTGAACTAAACTCAACCTAGCGCACTCTGACGTCAGATAACCATGCCAAGACTCACTCAACCGACCTCAACCTGATGCAGCCAAACATAATGCACCCATGCCAAATATGCCTTTACAAAACTCAATCTGGTATAATTTGGTAAACGAAACTAAAATCAAACCGGTCTTTATTCAGTATCACAGGTAAGATAAACATGGCAAACTACACTAGAATAAAATTAAGCAAACACTGGAGACTACGTGAGCATTTTCTATATATTTTGTTGCTCTTTGTCAACACTAAATCTAAACAAAGACAATTAAATATAACGTCACCAAATCAAAGTCACATAAACAAGCTAAGATACAATAGACTAATAACGAAATAAAATAGACTAATAACGTGACTAATTTCATACCAAGCCGAAAAATTAGGATAAAGAAATCTATTAGGAACTTTTTCACGTATCTTTTCAGGGAAGCGAGAAGCAGAAGCACTAGTAACAAAAAAAAATAGCCAAAATAAGGCATACAAACAAAGCATTAAGCACATGCCTCATCTCATCCAACCCAACACACGCGTCTCGCCTCAGCTCTAAGTAGCCAACCCACACTAACTCAGCGCCCACCAAAACAACACATTCCCTGAGTAACCCACGCGCGCCCAACAACACGACCCAAACTCACTCGTTCACTGCGTCCCATCAAGACATTCTCTCTGTCCCAGTTTGAACCAGAAGTAGGTAATGCAAGCTGGGACTTCACCTTACTGGAGGAGGAGGAGGAGGAGGAGGAGGAGGAGGAGGAGGAGAGGAGAGGAGAGGAGAGGAGAGGAGAGGAGAGGAGAGGAGAGGAGAGGAGAGGAGAGGAGAGGAGAGGAGAGGAGAGAGAGAGAGAGAGAGAGAGAGAGAGAGAGGAGAGAGAGAGGAGAGGAGAGGAGAGGAGAGGAGAGGAGAGGAGAGGAGAGGAGAGGAGAGAGAGAGGAGGAGGAGGAGGAGAAGGAAGAAGCTAAGCATGACAAGGAGGAAGTTAACATGTAGAAAAGCATCTTAAAATCGAGAGAGAGAGAGAGAGAGAGAGAGAGAGAGAGAGAGAGAGAGAGAGAGAGAGAGAGAGAGAGAGAGAGAGAGAGAGAGAGAGAGAGAGAGAGAGAGAGAGAGAGAGGCGAACATCACGAAGAGACAATACAGGTGTGACGGCCAGTGGGGAGATGGGGAGACAAGGGGAGAGGAGGAGAAGACAGGGAAGAGGGGGAGAAATGAGTAGGGAGGAGGGAGGGAGGGGGAGCAGACAAATGACCGAAGGTAATGACCTGTCGGGGAGATTAACGAAGGGGCGACGTCCTCCCCCACTTCTCCTCCCTTTACCTTCCCTCTTTCGGATGTGGAGCGTGACGTGGGATGCTGGGGATGATCATGGGGAAGGGGAAGGAGAAAAGAGGGGAGAGGAGGGGAGAAGAGAGGAAGACGGGAGTTATATTTGATCTCTACCTCTTCTTTATACTGGAGATGTAGTGAGGTAGAAGAGGAAATTGGGGTGATAATCTACTCCCATCTATTTTTATTGGGGAGTTTGAGTAGTGGGGAGAACGTTAGGGGTGAAGAAAACACATCATTATTTTTCTAAGATTTGGAACTTCAGCGTTTTGTGTGTTGGGAGAGAGAGAAGTGACTTAAATCTCTCCCTCTTCCTCTCTCTCCTCCCTCTCCCTCTCTCTCCTCCCTCTTCCTCTCTCTCTCTTCCTCCCTCCTTCTGTACCTTAGGGAGATGAAAGGTTACGAGGAAAAAGGAATGGAAAGTGAAGAGAGGATGAAGAAAACGATGAGGGAAGGAAAGAAAGGAAGGACTGAGAGAGATTAGACCTTCCTTAATCCTCCTCTCCTCCTCCTCCTCCTCCTCCTCCTCCTCCTCCTCCTCCTCCTCCTGCTAAGGGTGAAGAAGGAGGGGAGGCAAAAGTCTCAAGTGGAAAAAGGAAAGGTAACTAATGGCTAAACTTAACCAAACAGAAACTAACCTAACTTAACCTATTGTGTTTTTTGGAGGAGGAGGAGGAGGAGGAGGAGGAGGAGGAGGAGGAGAAGGAGAAGGAGAAGGAGAGGAGGAGAAGGAGAAGGAGGAGGAGGAGGAGGAGGAGGAGGATACAGGTAAGAATGAGTGTTAATTAGGGAGATGCAAATAAATGCAGGTACAGTTTCACTTGTTGCATCAGAGAGAGAGAGAGAGAGAGAGAGAGAGAGAGAGAGAGAGAGAGAGAGAGAGAGAGAGAGAGAGAGAGAGAGAGAGGAAAACAACAGTAAAAAAAAAAGAGGAAAAGAAAACATACAAGGAGAAAAGACAGAAGGAACTAAAAAAGAAAACGAAGAAACAGAAAATGGGAAAAAAAATAAGAAAGAAAAAGAAAGACGGGAACGAAGATAAACGATAAAGGGGAATAATTAAAACAAGCAGATAGGGGAAGAAGGGAAGACGAAATGGGAATAAGAAGGAATATCTTTTGGAATAAGGAAGAGGAAGACGGAGGAATCAGTTAAGTGGAGGAGAAGAGGCAAGGGAGGAAGGAGGAAAACTGTTTTGATAGGGAGGGAAGGAGGAAGAGAGGGAGAGAGGGAAGGGAGTGAGGGAGGGAAGAGGGTAGAGGAGAAATGTTATGGAAGGAATGTGGAGAAACGAGGCAAAAGGTAATTAAGGAGGAGAAATGAGGAGAGTTTGTGCACTTGGAGGAGGAGGAGGAGGAGGAGGAGGAGGAGGAGGAGGAGGAGGAGGAGGAGGAGGTACTTTTGCAAATATGTGGAGAAAAATAAATGAAAAGGTATAGAAAGGGAGAAGGAAGGAAGGAAGGAGGGAGGAAGAGGGAGGGAGATGGAGAAGGAAGGAAAGAGAGGAGGGAGATGTAGAGAAGGAAGGAAAGAGAGAGGGAGGTAGAGGGAGAAAGGGAAGGAAAACAGGAAGGAGGAATGCATGGAGGAAGAGAAACACACACACACACACACACACACACACACACACACACACACACACACACACACACACACACACACACACACACACACACACACTAAAAAATGAATGACTAATAACAACAATGATGATAATGACAATCGTATAGAAACAAGATTTATTTTTTTAGAACTGGGCAAAGGACAATTAAAATATAAAGAACAAAAGCCCCACTCAGTTCCCAGTCTCCTTATAGAGCCGATAGAATTACCCAAAGATAAAGGTTAGATATATTGAAAAAAAAAAAAAATGAAAAAAGAAAATCCATTCCTTAAAAAAAAATTTGTAATGTTTTTTTCTTGAAATTTAACACGAAATAGTAACTGTAGGCTATTATACTCTCTCTCTCTCTCTCTCTCTCTCTCTCTCTCTCTCTCTCTCTCTCTCTCTCTCTCTCTCTCTCTCTCTCTCAGTAATAAAATACGGTTACAAGTTCCAGGAGACGAGAGAGAGAGAGAGAGAGAGAGAGAGAGAGAGAGAGAGAGAGAGAGAGAGAGAGAGAGAGAGCATATGCATTAATGTTTGTTTTCAATATTCTGCTGCCTGCGCAAAGGTCATTGTGAGGCGAAATAACAATAAACTAATGTGCTCCTGCTCTCTCTCTCTCTCTCTCTCTCTCTCTCTCTCTCTCTCTCTCTCTCTCTCTCTCTCTCTCTCTCTCTGTAATGTAGAGAGATTTTTAATGTTTTCCTCATACTAAAACTCAAGTATCTATTTAGTTTACTGAGAGAGAGAGAGAGAGAGAGAGAGAGAGAGAGAGAGAGAGAGAGAGAGAGAGGCGGGGCACATGACATTCCCTCCCTTACAGTCATTGCTTCTGTCACGCCTGATAAAACAAACAACAGGAACTCATAACAAAATAGAAAAAATAAATAAATAAATAAAAACACATTTCATCTCGGCACTTTTTCACGATGGAAGAAATTATGCAACACGATCCATTGATATTTTTGAAAACGTGTAAATTTGTACCTGTAAATTTCTACCAGTGCTTAGAAAATAGAAAAAGATAACTAGTAAAAAGCAAACATTTTACCTTAACTCCATTTAACAGGTCAAGACAAACACGAGTAAATTAAACGCGATTCGAGGCACTATATTGGTACGCTAAGAGTGAAGTTACGTAGCCAAGGGGCCGCCGTAGTCCGAGCGGTCTCTAGCGAATCCTGTCCACGGTCCGAGTGTAGGTTGGGCTTCCTCACTCGGGGCAACGGTTTCTAGCGGGTGGGCTTTGAGATAGGAGGTACCCATTAATTCCCGTGAAAAGCCCACATGGTATAAATAAAAAGGAAAGGTAATACAAAAAGCTAACTAGGAAAACTAATTATACTTCATCTTAATTCTATTTCGCACTTCAAGGTTAACACGAGCTTTCTATTGGTCTGTGGTCCGTTGTCTGAGTTACGTAGCCAAGAAAATACAAAATAGTAAGCAGAAAAACACGCACTACATTTTATCTTAACTCTATTTAGCACGTCAAAGTTAACACGAGTAAACATGATTCGAGGCCTTCTATTGGTCTGTGGTGCACGTTAATCTGAGACACGTAGCCAGTGAAATACAAAAAAAGTAAGCAGAAAAACACACACTACATTTCATCTTGACTTTACTTAACACATCAAAGCTAACAAGAATAACGTAAACATAATTCGAACCTTCTTTTGGTCTGCGCTGCATGTTAATCTGAGTTACGTAGCCAAGGAAATATAAAAAGGTAAGCAGAAAAACACACTACATTTCATCTTGACTCTATTTAATCTGTCAAAGTTAACACGAGTAAAGTAAATATAATTCGAAGCCGTCTACTGGTTGTTTGAGTTACAGAGCCAAGGAAATACAAAAAGGTAACTTGAAAAACACACTACATTTCGTCTTGACTCTATCTAATCCGCCAAACTTAACACGAGTAAAGTAAATATACTTGGAAGCCGTCTATTGGTCTGCGCGGCACGTCAGAGGATAAGGGACAGGTTTGAAGGTGGAGCAGGTACAAAAGAACACCTGAGGCTTAGACAAGAGTTCTCTGAGGGAAGGAGAGGGAGAAGGCCAGGGAAAAGTGAAGACAGGTTGGCCAGAATGTGAAGCTCTCGAGGGAGATGAGAACCTGTTATGTAAGAAAATGGCGGTTTTCTCCCTCTCTCTCTCATTTACCTGATCGTCTCTTTTCTTTTTTCTCATTGTTCTTTTTCTTCTTCTTCATTCTCTTCTTTAGTTCTTTATGTTTATTTCAGCTTTTCTCAGTTTCTTTTTTTTCCAATCTTCCTTCCAATGCCCTTTAACTTTTCCTCTGCTTCTGTTTTTCTATAATGTTCTTGCTTTTTTCCTTCTTTCCTTTTTTTATTTCTTTATTTCTTCCTTCCTTCCTTCCTTCGCTATTCTCTCTTTTCTTACACTTGTATATCTTTTAAATACCTTTCCCCTTTCTTTTTATTTGCTCTATTTTTCTCACCTGGTCTCTCTCTCTCTCTCTCTCTCTCTCTCTCTCTCTCTCTCTCTCTCTCTCTCTCTCTCTCTCTCGCTTTCTCATGTTGTTCTTTCATTTTCTTTCTCTTAAAATGCATAAAAAGTTTCCTCTCTTTATGCTTCTTCTTTTACTTTTCACTCTCTTGTCCTATTAGTTCTTGCTTTCATCTCAAAACTCCTCCTCCTCCTCCTCCTCCTCCTCCTCCTCCTCCTCCTCCTCCTCCTCCTCCTCCTCCTCCTCCTTCCAACGAGTAGGACATTCTCATAAAAAGATTCTGATTAGTTCTAAAACTGATTTTGGCGAGAAGAGTAAGGACTTAATTCTGCACTAGATTCAATTACGCATTTCCTTCTTTAAACTTCTGCTCATTCATCTCTCTCTCTCTCTCTCTCTCTCTCTCTCTCTCTCTCTCTCTCTCTCTCTCTGGCCCATATTCAGAAACGCTCTTCTCTCTCACCATGACTATTTTCCAAAGCAACAGAGATGAATAGCGAGGTTTTTAAAGGTTTCTCCGTTTAATAATGTAGAAATCTTATCAGTCTGCCTCTAGAATCGTAAAAACCTCCTAAAACACTCTTGTAAGCTTAAATAAAAGCTTTTGAAATAGTGGAGCTGAAGCGCAAAAGTGTTTAAGAATACGAGTCCCCACCTCTCTCTCTCTCTCTCTCTCTCTCTCTCTCTCTCTCTCTCTCTCTCTCTCTCTCTCGTCCCAGGGGAAGGAAAGGCCATGTTTTTCAAGGATTGGTTTTGTCCTCATCTTGACCACAGCTGGTAAGAGGAGGGAGACGCGGATTAGAGAGACAAGAATGTGAGATGGGCAGAATGAGGGATGGTGGAGGTACAAAAGGTGGAGAGATGTGGAGAAGCGAAAGGGTGTTAGATGGTGGAGTAAAGTATAGGGGGACGAGACAAGAGAAGTGGAAGAGACAAGGAATAGAGGGAGGAGTTGATTGGCGGAAAAGTAGAGGAAGGAGGAGTGTAGGAATCAAGGAAGTGGAAGGGGCGTGAAGTAAAGAGGTATTATGTGGTTAAAGTGGATGGGGAAGCGTGTGAGGTGGAGGTGAAGGAGTATGTGGAATTATGTAAGAGGTAAAGCGTAGCGGAGAGTAAAGTAATGATGCTAAATGGACGGCATTAAACCTTCAAGAGTGGAGAGAGGAGGCACTAAGAATTATAAAGGTGCTGAGGGAGAGGGTTCCACTTGGCTGCTGAAGGGAAATGGTTAAGAGAAAAGTGAGTAGATTTGACGAGATTAGATTGTTATGATGAAGGGTGTGTTATTGTGTTATTATATTCTTGCTGGTACTGAAGAGAAAGGGTTATGCTGTTACTGTACTTATAAGAAAGTATTTGATTATCTGTTAATTGAGATATGTTCTTTACCTCAATAAGAAACGTTGTACATGTGCAAAGCAGTCTTCAGAGTTATTAAAGTGTTGAGGAGAAATAATACATTTTTTCTAAGATGCTGAAGAGAAAAAACGTCAAATTCTCTAAGGGGAAAGACAAGAAAATAGTAAAATCTTAAATTCAGAAGATACAAGTAGAAATTTTATGAAGATACTCACGAGAAACTATTACGTAGAGTCTGTCATGTGTTGAAGAGAAAAAAAATCAGAAACTTTACATTGAGGAAAAAAAACTGAGGATATTGAAAACAAAAACACAATACAAAAAATACAAAAGAGCCGGTAGTGAGGTTCAGGGATCAAGGAGGGAGCAGAGAAGTGTCAAGGAGGCAATGAGGGAGGCGGAGCTGGAGCGTGGGAAGGTGAGGGTAACATAGCGAGGAGGTGGAAAGAGGGGGAGGTGGTGGCGTGTGGGGATGGTGAGAATGTAACACAGCAACGCACATGACCACGCTTCATGTGTTTCCAATACTTCTTGCTCCCACATCGGCCTGTGTATCGAAAACTGTTTCTGCGCGAGGGTTGTCAAATCCATTGCGGGCCTTAAGCATTTGAAATCAGATCCCCTTCTCACACACCCAATTTCCTTTCTCCTTTCTCCTCCTCCTCCTCCTTCTCCTTCTCCTCATCCTCCTTGTCTTCCTATTCCTACCGCATTGTTTTTCTTCCTTTTTCCTAATCCTTCAGCTCCTCCTCCTCTTCTTCCTCCTCTCCTCTTCTCTTTCTCTTTCTTATCTTCCTCCTCCTCTTTCTTCTCCTCCTCCTCCTCGTCTTCCTCTCCCTATCGTGTTATCCTTTCTTCCTCTTCCTTCTTCTCTATTCTCTTTACCTTTACCTTTTCCCAGTGTTCTTCCTCCTCGTTCTCCTCTTCCTATCTCTTCCTATTCGATTCTCTTTACTGTTTCACATTTACCAGTCTCCCTCCAGGTCCTTCCGCCTCCTACCCGGTTCTTGTTAGTCCTATCCAACGTCAGCCTGATTCTTTTCCTCCTTCATCTCTCCATACATTCCTTTCCTCCACCGCTACTCTCTTTATCCTCCTAAACCCCATGAAATAATAAGGATCCTTTTCTGAATCTAATCTCCCTCTTTTTTCACACCCAATTTCCGCTTCTTCTTCCTCTTCTTCTTCTTCTTCTTCTTCTTCCTCCTCCTCCTCCTCCTCCTCCTCCTCCTCCTCCTCCTCCTCTTCCTGTTTGTCGCTTCACTCACCTTGAAAAATCTGATACATTTTATTTTTTTGCTATTATTCTCTTTAGTATTCTCGTCTTTATTATCTTTTCTTCTTCTTCTTCTTCTTTTTCTTCTTCTCCTTCCTTCTCCTTCTTCTTCTTCTTCCTTCTCCTTCTCCTTGTCCCTCCTTCTTCTTCTCCTTCCTTCTTCTTCTTCTTCTTCTTCTTCTTCTTCTTCTTCTTCTTCTTCTTCTTCTTCTTCTTCTTCTTCTTCTTCTTCTCCTTCTTCTTCTTCTTCTTCTTCTTCTTCTTCTTCTTCCTCCTCCTCCTCCTCCTCCTCCTCCTCCTCCTCCTCCTCCTCCTCCTCCTCCTCCTCCTCCTCCTCCTTCCACTTGACTTTCTCTCGCGCCTCTCCACAGTTAATCCTTTTCACAGAGTTGTCAAGGAATTAGTGGACTGTGTTTCCTTCCCCTTCGCGGCCACGTTTGTTACCTCTGAATTATATCGTGCCGTTATTCTCTCTCGAACACGCCAGGACCTCACAGCCGCCGCCGCCTTTTCGTATGGTCAACCTATTCCTCTCTCTCTCTCTCTCTCTCTCTCTCTCTCTCTGATCGGTTTTTCTCATTTTTTGTATAACTTTTTCCTGTTTTTCTTCTTTCTATAATTCCAGCATCATTTTTTTTTCTTCTTTCAACACAAAAACTTTTCATATTTCTCTTTATTTTTTTTTTCGTCTGAATTCACCCATATGATTTTTTGCGTGTATTTCCTTTTCTGTTTATCTCTTTTGTTTCTTTTTTCGTATCTGTGGTGGTGGTGGTGGTGGTGGTGGTGGTGGTGGTGGTGGAAGGAACATTCGTGCTGTGTCTCATATTGATCTTAGCTTGATATTCTCCATGTACGTTTTTTTTTTTTCAACATTTTTTTTTCTCTCTTGTTATACAGAAAGTACAAGAGCACCAACCACCACCACGACCACCTCCACGACCACCACCACCACCACCACCACCACCACCACCACCACCGTAGACATCAGCAGTATTTCTTTTCTTATATCTACAAAACATGAAAAAAAATCACTGACCACTTTTAACAACACCATCTCTCTCTCTCTCTCTCTCTCTCTCTCTCTCTCTCTCTCTCTCTCATAAACAAACCCAACTACTAAAGATAACATTTCTTAATACACCCTCTCCTCCTCCTTCCCTTGCTAAACTAACGCTACCCCACCCCCACCCCTAACCATAACATATAACACACACTTCCAGCCCCCTACCCCTTAACCCCCTCCACACCCCGTCCTAACATACCTTGATGAAAAAAGTTACCTGTCCCTTCACAAGCACACTTTTCCCTTCATCAATTTGTGAGCGCCGTCATTTAGAGCGCCATTCAGTCCAGTATTTATATAACACCCCTTTATGCGTTCCCTCCACATTTCAATGCATAAAAAGTCGAGGGTGCGAGGGAATTGAAGTCTTTATATACGTTGAATAAATCTACACGTGTATGCAGATTCTCCTCTCTCTCTCTCTCTCTCTCTCTCTCTCTCTCTCTCTCTCTCTCTCTCTCTCACACCTACACTCAGACATACACATATACATGCATACCCACAAGTCTTTTCGTTGGTCAGTTAGTTAGTCAGTTAGTCAAGTATATTTAGTCTACCATTCATTCAGTCAGTCAGTCAGTCAGCCAGTCACCTCGTAGTGCTGTTTTTTTAAAAGGCTACCATTTCGTTAATCATTCCGTTGGTCAGTCAAATACTAAGCTGGTCAGTCGGATGGTAAAAAATTAAAAGTACATGGCAAAAAAGTAAAGATTTCCCTGCCGCGTAGAGTTAAAATTATTAATAGCTTTAAAAAATTTCACTCGATAACCAGCACGTCAGCCCACCACCACGTCCACCCACTCACCAGCCAACCAGTCAGCCAGTCAGTCAGCCATTTAGACCACCTTTCAGTCAGTCCATCAGCTCACCTCTCACCTAATTACTAACCCCGCCAGCCTTCCGACTTGTGAGGAAAGGACAATTTCACAAACTTTTGTTCCTTTATATATAACACACAGAGACTCTAGCATGGTCTCTATGTTCTCGCATTTAGGATGAGTCTGTTCTTCCTACTCTATCGTGTGAGGGAACTGTTCACCTGGACGTTTACCCAACACTTCAGATCATGATGCTCTCGATAATCAAGATGCTCTGGCTGTCTCTGTACATACTCTGTTCAACCACAATCGTCCGAAACACTGGGACTGCAATACTTCACCTCACCAATAACAGGTATCAATAGAATAAGAGTACAGCGCCCAACATAGGCCAGACCTCACCACTTAGCCTGTCCGTCAGCCACCCCACAAGCCGACCAGCCTACCACTTCAGTCTCATCCAACAGCTCCCCTTCAATGTGTCTATTCTTAACCTGACATTTGAACAACAGCTCTTTTTTTTTATGTAGGAGGGGCATCGGCCAAGGACATCAAAACCGCTGATCTCCAGAGACGATAGCGGTTGTCAAAAATTACTGAGAGTGTTTTGAAACCTCCCTCTTGAAAGAATTGTCAGAGGAAGGTGGAAATGCAGAAGCAGGTTGGGAGTTGCAGAATTCACCAGAGGGATGAATGATTGAGAATGCTGGTTAACTCATGTATTATAGAGATATGCATAGTATAGGTGAGAGAAAGAAAGTCTCGTCCTGCGAGGAGGCCGCGGGAGGAGGAAAGGTAAATGAGATACGCCAGAGAAAAGCGGAATTATCAAACAGTATTTGTGATTACCAATTAACAAGATGTAAAAAAAATTACAAAATGAAAATATATGATTCCTTGACCTTGTCCCACCACTCTAGTCACACCTGGACGTACCTGTAAAGAGAAAAAGGTAAAAATTATTACACCTTTCTTTAATCATTAGAAGATACACAATATGAATAACTACAGGTAAAGATCAATAAATACAAGTTCTTTGGTTCATTAATAGTTTTCTTCCTCTCTTCATCTTAGTAACATTTCTTTCCATTATCAAAGAACCTGCACACACAAAAAAAATAATAAAAAAGGTAGACAAATGCACATTCTTTCCATAACCCCTGACGAATTTTCTTTCAATAAACATATGAAGCTTCTTAGAATATTATTTTTTGTACTAGTATCTCACATAGCATTATAACCAGGAAAAGACAGAACTCTCTCTCTCTCTCTCTCTCTCTCTGCTATTGCACAGAATTGTAGCAAAGGATGAACATACAAGTGAAGGGACAGAGCAGAGCCATCCCACTCCTCACGACTATAAATGGAAAGGTAAATATATATATGCTATTCCCACATTAAACCCTTCTCCTCCTCCTCCTCCTCCTCCTCCTCCTCCTCCTCCTCTCAGTGACCACTTTGGCCTCTTAGCAGCTTGTGATCCTCAGCTTCATGCGCCACAAGTTTCTAGGTCCTCAGTAATCCTATTTACCTGACACCCTTCTCTGCCATGCTACCTGTCCTCCCACCTGCACGTCTGCCCGTCTGCCTCCCTCTCCTCTTGCTCACCCATCTGTTAACGTGTCTGTCTATTCATCTGTCCGTTTTCTTTCACTTTGTGTCTAGAAATGCTCCTCCATTCATGTGTTTATCTGATCGTCTTTTCCTTTGCGTGTCTATTTATATACTTTTCTATGCATCTGTCTTTTCATCTGTATCTTTCCCCTTTTCTATCTATATATTTATTTATTCATTCATCTGTCCATATTTTCACATGCCTATTTGTCCGTGTTCGTCTTTCCCCTTGCCTGACTGTTTGTGTGCTTCAATTCAATGTCTTTGCCTATTTATGTTTGTTTATCACTTACTTACCACTGTTATTATTTACTCTGTCTATTTATTTCCTTGCATGACTGACTGTTTCTCCCTAACTTCCTCCCTCTCTGCCTGTTTGTTTCCCTGCTTGTTTTCCTATTTATCTACCTGTTCATCTGTCTCTCTAACTACTGACGTGTCTATTTATTTACCTATTTGTCTACCTGTCATATCTACCTATCTATTTGCATTCCTATCACTTTACCTATACATTTTATTCATTTATTCATTACCTATCTTCATGCTAATCTACCTGCCTGACTGTTTGTATATCTGTCTGTCTGTCTGTCTGTCTGTCTGTCTCCCAACCTAGTAACTACATGTCTCTTTGCTCGCCTTCCTGTTTCTGTCAATATTTCAGCTCACTTCACTTACTTCACTGTTCTACCTGTCTGCTTCCGGAACGCGCCAATTAACTGTCGCTTGAGGCTGTGTGTGTGTGTGTGTGTGTGTGTGTGTGTGTGTGTGTGTGTGTGTGTGTGTGTGTGTGTGTGTGTGTGTGTGTGTGTGTGTGTGTGTGTGTGTGTGTGTGTGTGTGTTTGATGAATGCCTCGTTGATTAGAGATAGATGAGTGTCCGTTAGTTATTCCTATTAGACTTCATTCTGTTCACCTTTCTCTCTCTCTCTCTCTCTCTCTCTCTCTCTCTCTCTCTCTCTCTCTCTCTCTCTCTCTCTACCATGAAACAAAAATTAAGAGAAAATGAAGAAGCGAGGAAGGGGAGAGCAATTGGTGAAAGGAAACACAAAGGAGAGCGACAGACAGACAGACAGACAGACAGACAGACAGACAGACAGACACACAGACAGACACGCAGACAGACGCACAGACTGACAGACAGAAAGACGGACAAGAGAATGTGATAAACCTTGGAACCTTCCCCTCCCTTTCTCCCACACACATGGGGGGGAAGAGAGAGAGAGAGAGAGAGAGAGAGAGAGAGAGAGAGAGAGAGAGAGAGAGAGAGAGAGAGAGAGAGAGAGAGAGAGAGAGAGAGAGAGAGAGAGAGAGAGAGAGAGAGAGAGAGAGAGAGAGAGAGAGAGTGTGTGTGTGTGTGTGTGTGTGTGTGTG
>NC_059281.1:12809901-12812401 GCF_017591435.1 Portunus trituberculatus
GCTTCCAGGAAACAGAAATAAGCAAAGACGGATAAAAAGATGAAGGGAAAGTTAAAAAAGAGAAGGAAAAACACGATAAAAAGACATGAACGAAGAAAACGAGATAAGAAAATATCTGGCCCAAAATAAACATACGTAATATTTAAAAAAAACGGAATAAAGAGAAGGAAGGAGGAGGAGGAGGAGGAGGAGGAGGAGGAGGAGGAGGAGGAGGAGGAGGAGGAGAAGAAGAAGAAGAAGAAGAAGAAGAAGAAGAAGAAGAAGAAGAAGAAGAAGAAGAAGAAGAAGAAGAAGAAGAAGAAGAAGAAGAAGAAGAAGAAGAAGAAGAAGAAGAAGAAGAAAAGAAGAAGAAGAAGAAGAAGAAGAAGAAGAAGAAGAAGAAGAAGAAGAAGAAGAAGAAGAAGAAGAAGAACATAAGAAAACAAAATGGAGAAGCAACGAGAGAGAGAGAGAGAGAGAGAGAGAGAGAGAGAGAGAGAGAGAGAGAGAGAGAGAGAGAGAGAGAGAGAGTATTAATGAAAATAACAAAACTAAGCCAACTGCCAACCTTCTCTTCACGCCTAATTACATTTCGAAGGAGGAGGAGGAGGAGGAGGAGGAGGAGGAAAAGGAGGAGGAGGAGGAAAAAGGAAAAGGAATATTAAAAGGAAGAGGAAAAGAAGAAGAAGGAGAAGGAGGAGAAGGAGAAGGAAAAGAAAAAGGAAAAGAAGAAGGAGGTGGAGGAGGACGTAGAGAAGAAGAAATAATAACAATGGAGAAAAACAAAATCAAGAAAGAGAGAAAAGGATGAGGAAAATAAGAGAAAAGGAAAAAACTGAAAAAAATAGGAGAGATTATTACCAAGCATCTAAATTTACACTTTATTTAGCATCTTTCTCCTCATTTTCCCTCAAACTCAACTATCCCTCCTTATCCATTCCTCTCACTCACTCTCACACACACTCACTCACGTATTCTCCCTCTCCCATCTTTCAAATACCCCTCACTCACTCACTCACTCACTCACTCACTCACTCACTCACTCAAACACTCACCTCTCCTTACACACTCACCTCTCCTTACCACTGAGGGACAAACACACACAAAAATTTACTCACTCACTCACTCATTCACTCACTCACTCACTCACTCCCTCAAACACTCACCTCTCCTTACCACTGAGAAATATACACACAACACATACAAGAATAATGACCCACCCACGTATAAGGACAAAAGTATATACACAGCAGGCTGGACCATTAAAACTCCCAGGAAGTGAGCACCAACTTGAAGCATTAGGCACAAAACTTACCTTACTACATGTGCCTAACCGAACATTTCCTTAACTTAGTCCTTCCCTGAGCCTACCAAGCTGGGGGGCATTGATTGATGGTGTGTGTGTGTGTGTGTGTGTGTGTGTGTGTGTGTGTGTGTGTGTGTGTGTGTGTGTGTGTGTGTGTGTGGATGGATAGTGATGGGTTAGATATGTTTGGGTGGGTGAGTTTGGGAGTGTGTGTTTGGATGAGTGGGTGTGCAGGTGTGTGTGTTTAGGTGTTTAGAAATTAAGTGGACGGGATTGGGTCGGGTTTTGTTTGGTTGGGTTAGATAACTGTGTGTGTGTGTGTGTGTGTGTGTGTGTGTGTGTGTGTGTGTGTGTGTGTGTGTGTGTGTGTGTGTGTGTGTGTGTGTGTGTGTGTGTGTGTGTTATAGCATTTAGAGTAAGGGAAAGAACACCCACATTTTAGCTACTTCATATCCCTTCACCTTGACAAATCAAGAAAATATATGAAAAGAAAAAAAAGGACCCCACCAACACACCACACAACGAAAGAAATAAAAAAAATAGACGAAATACAAAAGGCACCCTGAAAAAAAATAAGAAAAAGCATCCCAAGGGAGACTTTAGCCGGGGAGCAGCGGCCCCTGATTCCCCAGAAAGAGAATCACCCTGAGACCTTATGAAACGAGGGGTAATTTGACGGTCCCGTGAGAGAGAGAGAGAGAGAGAGAGAGAGAGAGAGAGAGAGAGAGAGAGAACTTATCTATCATTCTATCCCTTTAATATACTATCTATCTAGTCATCTATCCATCTATCCACACGCATCATCAATCCTCCCCCTACACTCCCCCGCCCACATCCGTCATCAGATACCCTCCCCAAAGACCAATGACAGCCTCCTCCTCCTCCTCCTCCTCCTCCTCCTCCTCCTCCTCCTCCTCCTCCTCCTCCTCCTCCTCCTTCTTACCCCACCAGTGCGCAGTTTCCCTCGTGGCGTTTCCCCTGCCTTCAGTTTTCCCCGCCTCCCGAGCATGCCCAGCCTATCGTAGCCTTTCCACATGCTCCCGCACCTGGCCACTCGCTCTCCCAGGACACTCAGTCAGTAAATGCGGAACCATCAGGGGAACAAAGCAGTCGAGTGGCTTACAAGGGAGGTATTCTGCAGTAAATAGCGATACTTTGGAGTCCTGAGGCAGAACGCAAGGGTGAATTAATCAGGTTACTGTGTGGGTTACATTA
>NC_059281.1:12817401-12822401 GCF_017591435.1 Portunus trituberculatus
GTTTGTGTGTCTCTAGGAGAGAGAGAGACTGTAGGGATGAATAGAATAAGAGGTGAAGAGAGAGAGAGAGAGAGAGAGAGAGAGAGAGAGAGAGAGAGAGAGAGAGAGAGAGAGAGAGAGAGAGAGAGAGAGAGAGAGAGAGAGAGAGAGAGAGAGAGAGAGTATGACCACAAAGGAAAAAATATTAATCTACATAATTTTCTCCTCCTCCTCCTCCTCCTCCTCCTCCTCCTCCTCCTTCTTCTTCTTCTTCATTTTTCCTCCTCCTCCTCCTCCTCCTCCTCCTCCTCCTTGTCCTTCTTTCTTCTTCTTCTTCTCCTCCTCCTCCTCCTCCTCCTCCTCCTCCTCCTCCGATTCGTCGTCCTCGTCCTCGTCCTCGTCCTCGTCCTCGTCCTCGTCCTCGTCCTCCTCCTACGCTTTTATAATCAGTTTATAACAGCGAAAATATCAACATCACAACAAAATACAAAAACTAGACAGCAACAAACTCACTTCACGAACTCAATACCCTGACAGAGGATATCAGTAAAGTCCCGCAGCGAAGACACGACGAGGAAGAAAAACAGTACTAAAATCAAGATATATGTGGCTTTTCATCACCGGAAATAACAAAAAACGGAGCTGCAAATTACGACGAAGCTTCCAAATGACACAAAAAAAAAGAGTTCAAGAAAAAAGTCGACGTTAGAAGCGATAAATTGCTCTGAAGATTTACGTAGGAGCCGAGACAAACGCAGTGAGGTTCGAGGTTGTAAGAACGAAAAATAAGTAAATTCATTGAGTGTTCCTATCGGAGGACAAAACAAAAACAACTGGAAGAGAAAAATATTAGACGTTAGAAGCGATAAATTACTCTAGATTTACGTGGGAAGGGAGAGATGAATGCAGTGAGGTTCTAGGCTGTCAGGAGGAAAGGTAACGAGTAAATTCTTGTTTCTATCGCAGGACAAAGCAAAAATGACTAGAAGAGAAAAATATTAGACGTTAGAAGCGATAAATTACTCTAGATTTACGTGGGAAGGAAGAGATAAACGAAGTGAGATTGTAGGATGTAAGGAGGAAATATAACGAGTAAATTCTTGTTTTTATCGCAGGACAAAGCGGTAAGAAAGACTTGAAAAAATTAGACGTTAGAATCGATAAATTACTCTGAAGATTAAAGTTAGAGCCGAGAGACAAACACAGCAAGGTTGTAAGATATAAGGACGAAAGATAACAAGTAAATTCACGAATGTTTCTATCGGAGAACAAAGCAAAAATGACTACAAGAGGAAAATATTAAACGTTAGAAGATTTACGTAGGAACAGAGACAAACGCAGTGAGGTTGTAGAATGTAAGGACGAGTAAATTCATGAGTTTCTATCGCAGGACAAGACAAAAAAAAATAAAGAAAAATACACATTAGAACCAATAAATTCCTCTGAAGATCTACGTAGGAACCGAAACAAACGCTATGAGGTTGTAGAATGTAAGGACGAAAGCTAACAAGTACATTCACGAGTGCTTCTATCGCAGGACAAGGGGCAGCTTTCAAATTACAAGCAAAATGGAGAGAAAAATCAAATGCAAGTGGTATATCTCACATGAGAGGGAGAAGATTGCAAAACTAAGGCACTGAGATAAATTGAGAAAACTCCTGGTAAACTGTCTTGATTATATTGCAGCATCTTTCAGGTGAGGAGACGAACGAAATGTCATATATTACCTTACATGGCTTGCACGTGCCGCACAGAGAGAAAAGAGCAACCACAACGCACTGAGGTAAGTATTAAAGATTGCGACTAACTTGGCTGAGGTCTATTGCAGGAACTTCTCACGTAAACAAGCTGGAGAGGAAGGATAAGTCATATACATATTCTTATCATATCGCTGTTCTGGTTCCTGTAGCGCACGAAACACGCTGCGAAACCAATGCTCTAAAATTTTGTAACCAGTAAAGTGTGTTCAGTTACTGCAGGTTTGGAGTTATAAGATTGAAAATAATCATGTTCTTTTTTTTTTTTTTATTGCTAGCTACTCATACGCTTTTTTTTTTTTTTTGTGTGTGTGTATGTGCAATTGCTGTGTGGATACGATTGTCTTCATTCCATTCTTTATGTAACAGAAAGAATATCCAAGAGCAACAAAATTAATAATGAAAAGAAAAAGGTTCTCTTCATGATATTCTTACAAAAACATCATTGCCACACTCCTTACTTTCTTTCACTATTTTCCTTCCTTTCTCACTTCACATTTAGCACACATGTAATCTGAACCTTTTAAACACTGAGACGCATTTTTACCTTCATTTCTAGGTATCATTACACGATTTGATTTGTATAAGGAAGGGTCTAATGGAGGTCTAAAGATTATTGGCCAGTCTTTACTATTCTAATCCCAACATATATTTCTGAAGCTGTACAAAATCGCCAAATAGTAACCAGAATGAATATGGTAACACGTCCTGGTACTGAAGAGATTAAAGAGCCTTCGTTCTCAGCAAAACCCGGGAGACAAACTTATTTACCTTTCTCCACATTCCCATCCTCCTTGTACATAAAGCAAATGGGAGACTGTCCATACATAACCCAAGAAAGGTCAAAGGTCACGGTCACCTCCGATGTAATACTGAGAGAGAGGTCAGTTTCCTTCAGTCTTCCTCAGTGGACACCTTTACGAGACACAAGAGAGAGACAAAGGGAGGCACAGCAGGCAATGGCACGTACAGAGCAGTGTTACTAAAAGATACACGTAGTTTGGGAGTTGATATTCAGGGGAGCGGCGGCAAGGTGAGAAAGGCATTACAAGATTGTGTTTAGAAGATGAAGGTTAGAAAAGCGATAGGCTGGAAGGAGTTAGAAGAGATATGTTAGTAGGTGAAGATAAGGAGAGCAGTGGTAAAGATGGGAAGGATTGAAAGTTAATAATAATAATAATAATAATAGATGTCATAAAGAAAACAGAGAAACAAGGATAAAAGAAGAAAGCAACACACACACACACACACACACACACACACACACACACACACACACACACACACACACACACACACACAGGGGCAGTAAAGGTCAATCAGGCACACAAAACACCTCCATGAATCACAGTAATAACACCATTACACAGAATTGACTCAGGCTCTCTCACACGCCGGCACAACTACATAACATACATTCATACATACTCGTGCATGCATACATAAAGATTTATAGGCTAGTCTCCCTCCATTATCTTTGATACATACATATATGCACTCGTACATGCATATACACGTAAAGCCAGACATCCACACAGACATTCAGGAACACAGATAGACGCACAGATAGATAAATAGACGGGAGGATAGGTAAAATGATATAGCTTTTCATGAAATCATTTTTATATAGAAAAGATAGACAAATAGGACAAATGGATGGATACGTTTACACAGATAGATAGACAGGGTTATGAAGATAGAGTGGATAAGTAGGAAGATTTACATATACTAGGGATGTGATAAATACAGAATCATTTAACACCAGCAACGACCAACAACAACTCTTAATGCCCATCACTCGTTTTTACTCGCCTTCCTCGTGACACAACAGCAATCATTAAATATTCACTTATTAATCAAGTTAGGCAGCGATTAACAGATTAACACTATAAATTAGCACGTGTGAAATGGATACCACATGTTTATATGACTCCAGTGTGCACTCTCAGCGCCGGATGTCCTCTGCCCTTCACTCACTCACAACAGAGAGCTGACCGTGGCGAAATATCCTCAATACTTCCAAACATTTATCTGTTACGTCTTTCCTTTCCATAAACCTGCGCCATAAAATAAGGAATAAAAGATGGAAAAGGAAGAATTGCTACTACTACGCTGAATTTTTTTTATCACCCTCAGGAAAATATGCCAAAAAGAAATAGCCTCTCAGACATATCTACTACTACTACTACTACTACTACTACTACTACTACTACTACTTTTACTACTAATAATAATAATAATATACTACTACTACTACTACTACTACTACTACTATTACTACTATTATTACTACTATTACCACTACTGTTACTATTACTACTACTACTACTACTACTACTACTACACTACTACTACCAAAGAAGAAGAACAGGGGCAAGAGAGCATATACCTTCAGTCTCCCATACCTCTACTCTAATTCCCGAGACAAATTAAATAATCTCTACAAATGCACACCTGGAGACAGGGCACACACACACACACACACACACACACACACACACACACACATCCATGCACTGATATTAAATTCGCATGTCCCTTAGGTATTGTCATCTATGTCAAGCCCTCCTCCTCCTCCTCCTCCTCCTCCTCCTCCTCCTCCTCCTCCTCCTCCTCCTCCTCCTCCTCCTTCGTCTTCTAACATTACACGAGTCTACCTTGAAAATTTAAAAGAACGGATCGATCAGGAAATGCAATCAAAGAAAATGAATCGATTCCCAAAACAGACCAAACGCGCAGTGTCAAGATACGAACACACACACACACACACACACACACACACACACACACACACACACACACACACAGTATCATAAAACACCTCAAAAACAAGGTAAGAACCAAACTTTTCCCTTTTCCCCCACATTCCCATACGTCCATTTAAGACTTTTTGAGGAAGAGAAAACGGGAATTTATGGCCACGAGGAAGGGGAGACTGCAGGAAAGAGGAAGAATATAAAAGGAAACCGTGTGAGTGGGAAAGGTGATCTGGGAATAACGAATAAAAGAGAAAGAGAGAAAAGAGAAAGGCACTGTGGTAAAAAGGGACAGAAGGGGGAACTGAGAAAACTGAGAAAACCTGGGTATTGTAAAGACGAGGAAAAAAACCTCCGGAAGAAGAAGAAGAAGAAGAAGAAGAAGGCGAAGACGTGGAAAAAGATAGGAGGGGGAAGTGAGGAAACTGAGCAAATCCTAGTGATTGTAAAAAACGAAGAGAAGGAGGAGGAGGAGGAGGAGGAGGAGGAGGAGGAGGAGGAGGAGGAG